>NC_069499.1:1596322868-1596417875 GCF_027579735.1 Bombina bombina
GGGGTTACATTACAGGGGGGTGCTTAGGCTGATTGGGGTTACGGGGGTGGACCTGAGTTTGATAGTGATTACCCTAACCAGCCTCAGCACCCCCCTGAAACCACCATCAGTCCCTGCCCCCCCTGTGACCACCATCAGTCCCTGGGCCCCCCTCTGGAACCCCCTATAATCCCAATCAGCCTCATCAAACCCCTGTAACCACCATCAGCCCCAGGGCCCCCCCCCTGTAACCCCAATCAGCCTCAGCACCCCCTGCAACCCCAATCAGCCCCAGCCCCCCGTAAACCCAATCTGCCCCAGCACCCCCCATCAGCGCCAGGCCCCCCCTGTAACTCCAATCAGGGCCCCACTGTAACCCCAATCAGCATCATCACCCCCCTGTAACCACCATCAGCCCCAGTGTCCCCCTGTAACCCCAATCAGCCTCAGCTCCCCCTGTAACCCCAGTCAGTCTCAGCGCCCCCCCTGTAAACACCATCAGCCCCAGGGCCCCTTCCCTGTAACCCCAATTGGCCTCATCACACCCCCTGTAAACCCCATCAGCCCCAGGGTCCCCCTTGTAACCCCAATCAGCCTTGGCGCCCCCCTCTGTAACCACCATCAGCCTCATCAACCCCCTGTGACCACCATCAGCCCCAGGGCCCCCCTGTAACCCCAATCAGCCTCAGCACCACCTGCAACCCCAATCAGCCCCAGTACCCCTGTAAACCCAATCAGCCCCAGCACCCCCCATCAGCCCCAGGGCCCCCCTGGGACCCTAATCAGCATAATCACCCCCTGTAACCACCATCAGCCCCAGGGTCCCCCCTGTAACCCCAATTGGCTTCATCACCCCCTGTAATCCCCATCAGCCCCAGGATCCCCCTGTAACCCCAATCAGCCTCAGCACCCCCACCCTGTAAACCAGGGCCCCCTTGTAATCCCAATCACCCTTAGCACCCCTGTAACCCCCATCAGCCACAGGGCCCTCCTGTAACCCCAATCAGCCTCAGCACCCTCACCCTGTGTAAACCCCATTAGCCCCAAGGTCCTCCCTTGTAACCCCAATCAGCCTCAGCACCCCCAAGCTGTGTAAACCCCATTAGCCCCAGGAACCCCCCTGTAATCCCAATCAGCCTCAGCACCCCCACCCTGTGTAAACCCCATTAGCCCCAGGGTCCCCTCTTGTAACCCCAATCAGCCTCAGCACCCCCACCCTGTGTAAACCCCATTAGACCCAGGGTCTCCCCTGTAAAACCCATCAGGCCCAGGCCCCCCCTGTAAATCCAATCAGCCTCAACACCCCTCTGTATTCCCAATCAGCCTCATCACCCCCCTGTAAACCCCATCAGCCCCAGGGCCCCCTGTAACCCCAATCAGCATCAGCACCCCCACCCTGTAAACCCCATTAGCCCCAGGGCACCCCTGTAATCCCAAACAGCCTCAGCACCTCCTGTAACCCCCATCAGCCACAGGGCCCCCCTGTAACCCCCATCAGCCTCAGCACCCCCACCCTGTGTAAACACCATTAGCCCCAGGGTACCCCTTGTAACCCCAATCAGCCTCAGCACTCCACCCTGTATAAACCCTATTGGCCCCAGGGTCCCCCTTGTAACCCCAATCAGCCTTAGCGCCCCCTCTGTAACCCCCATCAGCCTCAGCACCCTCTGTAACCCCCATCAGCCTCAGCACACCCTGTAACTCAAATCAGCTGCAGCACCCCCATTCTGCAAACCCCATAAGCCCCAGAGTCCCCCTTGTAACCCCATCAGCCCCAGGGCTCACCCTGCACCCTGTGTCGGCAGATGGTTCACTGAGCTCGCAGCCAATAGAATGCAAGCTCAATCTGATTGGATCAGCCAATCCGATTGAACTTGAATCTGATTGGCTGATTCAATCAGCCAATCAGATTTTTCCTACCTTAATGCCGATTGGCTGATAGAATCCTATCAGCCAATCAGAATTCGAGGGATGCCATCTTGGATGACGTCCCTTAATGGAACCTTTATTTGTCGGGATTCACCGGAAGAAGAGGATGGATCCGCGTCGGCTGCTTCAAGATGGTCCCGCTCCGCGCCGGATGGAAGAAGATAGAAGATGCCGCCTGGATGAAGATGTCTACCGGTCCGGATGCCCTCTTCTTGCCGGATAGGATGAAGACTTCAGACCCTCTTCTGTACGGATCGGTGATACCCGGCGTGGTGAAGATAAGGTAGGAAGATCTTCAGGGCCTTAGTGTTAGGTTTTTTAAGGGGGGTTTGGGTTAGATTAGGGGTATGTGGGTGGTGGGTTGTAATGTTGGGGGGGGGGTATTGTATGTTTATTTAAATGCAAAAGAGCTGTTTTCTTTGGGGCATGCCCCGCAAAAGGCCCTTTTAAGGGCTGGTAAGGTAAAAGAGTTGTAAAATTTTTATTTTAGAATAGGGTAGGGCATTTTTTTATTTTGGGGGGCTTTGTTATTTTTTTAGGGGGCTTAGAGTAGGTGTAATTAGTTTAAAATTAATGTAATCTTTTTTTATTTTTTGTAATTTAGTGTTTGTTTTTTTTGTAATTTAGTTTAGTTAATGTTAGGTTTAATTGTAACTTAGGTTAGGATTTATTTTACAGGTAATTTTGTAATTATTTTAACTAGGTAACTATTAAATAGTTGTTAACTATTTAATAGCTATTGTACCTGGTTAAAATAAATACAAAGTTGCCTGTAAAATAAATATAAATCCTAAAATAGCTACAATATAATTATTAGTTATATTGTAGCTATATTAGGGTTTATTTTACAGGTAAGTTTTTAACTTTAAATAGGAATCATTTATTTAATAAGATTTATTTTATTTCGTTAGATTCAAATTATATTTAACTTAGGGGTTGTTAGTGTTAGGGTTAGACTTAGCTTTATGGGTTAATACATTTATTAGAGTAGCGGTGAGGTCCGGGGGTCGATCCGATAAAAATCGTTGCCCGCAAAAGCCGGCGACGCCAATATTTACGCTGGTTTGGTATCACATATACGGCGTAACCTAGAAGTTACGCGCGTATATTTCTGCCGTCGCCCGTAGTTTTTTGGGCCATAGGCAGGTATACCAAACCAGCGCAGTTTGGTATCCAATATGCAGCGTAAGGACTTACGTGGCGAAAATGGAGAAATCTTACTCCATTTTCACCTCGCCACAAAAAGCAGCCGTAAGATGCCTTACGCTGACTATTGGAGCCCCGTAACTCCCTAAACTAACTAGAAAATAAACCTAACACCTAACGCATGCGCAATGTCTATCTAACTGTCACCCGCGATCTGCTAAATAAAACCTAACACCTAACGCATGCGCAATGTCTATCTACCTGTCAACCGCGATCCCCCCCCCCCCGAAATCCCTAATAAAGTTATTAACCCCTAAACCGCCGCTACCGGACCCCGCGGCCATCTACATAAACTAACCCCCTACTGTGAGCCCCTAAAACCGCCGCCATCTACCTTGAACTTGAATCTGATTGGCTGATTCAATCAGCCAATCAGATTTTTCTACCTTAATTCCGATTGGCTGATAGAATCCTATCAGCCAATCGGAATTCGATGGACGCCATCTTGGATGACGTCATTTAAAGGAACCTCATTCGTCGGGAAGTCGTCGTGACGGAAGGATGCTCCGCGGCGGAGGAGCGAAGTAAGAAGATTGAAGATGCCGATTTGCTTGAAGACGTCGCCGATGGAAGAAGACTCTCTGCCGCTTGCTTCAAGACATCGCCCGGATGGAAGAAGACTTCACTGCCGCTTGCTGGAACACATCGCCTGGATCGGATCAGGAGTTCTGCCCGGCGGGGTGAATACAAGGTAGGGAGATCTTCAGGGGGGGTAGTGTTAGGTTTATTTAAGGGGGGTTTGGGTTAGATTAGGGGTATGTGGGTGGTGGGTTGTAATGTTGGGGGGTGGTATTGTGTTTTTTTTTGCAGGCAAAAGAGCAGTTTTCTTTGGGGCATGCCCCCACAAAAGGCCCTTTTAAGGGCTGGTAAGGTAAAAGAGCTTTGAACTTGTTTTAATTTAGAATAGGGTAGGGAATTTTTTTATTTTGGGGGGCTTTATTATTTTATTAGGGGGCTTAGAATAGGTGTAATTAGCTTAAAAATCTTGTAATCTTTTTTTTATTTTTTGTAATTTAGTGTTTTTTTTTTTTTGTAATTTAGTTTAGTTTATTTAATTGTATTTTTAGATAGATATTTGTAGTTTATTTAATTTATTGATAATGTAGGTGTATTTGTAACTTAGGTTAGGATTTATTTTACAGGTAGTTGGGTAATTATTTTAACTAGGTAGCTATTAAATAGTTAATAACTATTTAATAGCTATTATACCTAGTTAAAATAATTAACAATTTACCTGTAAAATAAATATAAACCCTAACATAGCTATAATGTAATTATTAATTACATTGTAGCTATCTTAGGGTTTATTTTATAGGTAAGTATTTAGATTTAAATAGGAATATTTTAATTAATAATATTAATATTAGATTTATTTTAATAAGAGTTTAGTTAGGATGTTAGAGTTAGATAGGGTTATTATACTTAATATATAATATAACGATATTAACTATATTAACCCTAATATAATTAGGGTTAATATAGTTAATATATATAATAAAATAACTATATTAACTATATTAACCCTAATATAATTAGGGTTAATATAGTTAATATAGCTGGCGGCGGTGTAGGGGGATTAGATTAGGGGTTAATACATTTATTATAGGTGGCCGCGGTGTAGGGGGATGTAGATTGTAGGCAAAAGAGTAGTTTACTTTGTGACAAAGCCCCGTCAAAAGCCCTTTTAAGGGCTGGCAAAAGAGCTGTTACTTTGGGGCAATGCCACACAAAAAGCCCTTTTCAGGGCTATTTGTAGGGTTAGACTTAGGTTTAGTGGTAGGGATAGTTTAGTATTTTAGGGGTTAAATAATTTAATATAGATGAGGGCGGGGTAGGGGGATTAGATTAGGGGTTAATAATTTTAAAATAGCGGCGGGGTAGGGACTCACTTTAGGGGGTAGGTAAGGTAGATGGCGGCGGTGTTAGGGGCTCACTTTAGGGGGTTATAGATTTAATATAGCTGGCGGCGGTTTAGGGGTTAATAACTTTATTAGGTAGCGGCGGTTTAAGGGTTAATACATATTTTATTGTTAGGATAGTGAGGGGGGATAGCGGATAGAGGGTTAGATGTGTCGGGCTATGTTAGGGAGGTGTGTTAGACAGTGCGGGCTATGTTAGGGAGGCGTGTTAGACAGTGCGGGTGATTTAGACTTTAGTCAGGTTTTGTAGGCGCCGGCAGTTTCTAACGTGCCGCAAGTCACTGGCGACGCCAGAAATTTGTACTTGCGCTGATTTCTGGACATCGCTGGTTTGTCAGACTTACGGCACGTTAGCATCTGACGGCGACATATATGGGATAGCTCGAGTTGCGAGCTGAAACTGCGGGTTCCCTCGCTTGCGCCGCAAACTGTGATCTATATCGGATCGCGCCCCCGGTCGGCAGATTAGGGGTTAATAATTTTAGGTAGGTGGCGGCGATGTTGGGGGCGGCAGATTAGGGGTTAATACATATAATATAGGGGTCGGCGGTGTTAGGGGCAGCAGATTAGGGGTACATATGTATAATGTAGGTTGCGGCGGTGTACGGAGCGGCAGATTAGAGGTTAAAAATAATATACAGGGGTCAGCGATAGCGGGGGCGGCAGATTAGGGGTTAATAAGTGTAAGGTTAGGGGTGTTTAGACTCGGGGTACCTGTTAGGGTGTTAGGTGCAGACTTAGGGAGTGTTTCCCCATAGGCTGCGTTAGGAGCTGAACGCTGCTTTTTTTTTTTCCAGCTCAAACTGCCCCATTGTTTCCTATGGGGGAATCGTGCACGAGCACGTTTTTGAAGCTGGCCGCGTCCGTAAGCAACCCTGGTATTGAGAGTTGCAGTGGCGGTAAATATGCCTGTACGCTCCCTTTTTTGAGCCTAACGCAGCCCTTCTGAGAACTCTAAATACCAGTGTTGTTTAAAAGGTGCGGGAGGGAAAAAGCATGCGTAGCTAACGCACCCCTTCTAACGCAAAACTCTAAATCTAGGCGATTGATTCCTGCAGGTACTGAGTACATAAACATGTAACTGTCATTAGTACACTGTGACCCTAGTAGGTACTGAGCACATAAACATGTCACTGCCATTAGTAAACTGTGACCCTAGCAGGTACTGAGCACATAAACATATCACTGTCATTAGTACACTGTGACAATAGCAGGTACTGAGCACATAAACATGTCAATGTCATTAGTACACTGTGACCCTAGCAGGTACTGAGCACATAAACATGTCACTGTCATTAGTACACTGTGTTACTAGCAGGTACTGAGCACATAAACATGTCACTGTCATTAGTACACTGTGGCAATAGCAGGGACTGAGCACATAAACATGTCACTGTCATTAGTACACTGTGACACTAGCAGGTACTGAGCACATAACATGTCACTGTCATTAGTACACTGTGACACTAGCAGGTACTGAGCACATAAACATGTTACTGTCATTAGTACACTGAGACCCTAGCAGGTACTGAGCACATAAACATGTCACTGTCATTAGTACACTGTGACCCTAGCAGGTACTGAGCACATAAATATGTCACTGTCATTAGTACACTGTGACCCTAGCAGGTACTGAGCACATAAACATGTCACTGTCATTAATACATTGTGACACTAGCAGGTACTGAGCACATAAACATGTAACTGTCATTAGTACACTGAGACCCTAGCAGGTACTGAGCACATAAACATGTCACTGCCATTAGTAAACTGTGACCCTAGCAGGTACTGAGCACATAAACATGTTACTGTCATTAGTACACTGTGACCTAGCAGGGACTGAGCACATAAACATGTCACTGTCATTAGTACACTGTGACACTAGCAGGGACTGAGCACATAAACATGTCACTGTCATTAGTACACTGTGACACTAGCAGGTACTGAGCACATAAACATGTTACTGTCATTAGTACACTGTGACCCTAGTAGGTACTGAGCACATAAACATGTCACTGTCATTAGTACACTGTGACCCTAGCAGGTACTGAACACATAAACATGTTACTGTCATTAGTACACTGTGACCCTAGCAGGTACTGAGCACATAAACATGTAACTGTCATTAGTACACTGAGACCCTAGCAGGTACTGAGCACATAAACATGTCACTGCCATTAGTAAACTGTGACCCTAGCAGGTACTGAGCACATAAACATGTTACTGTCATTAGTACACTGTGACACTAGCAGGTACTGAGCACATAAACATGTCACTGTCATTAGTACACTGTGACCCTAGCAGGTACTGAGCACATAAACATGTCACTGTCATTAGTACACTGAGACCCTAGCAGGTACTGAGCACATAAACATGTAACTGTCATTAGTACACTGTGACCCTAGCAGGTACTGAGCACATAAACATGTAACTGTCATTAGTACACTGAGACCCTAGCAGGTACTGAGCACATAAACATGTCACTGTCATTAGTACACAGTGACCCTAGCAGGTACTGAGCACATAAACATGTCACTGCCATTAGTAAACTGTGACCCTAGCAGGTACTGAGCACATAAACATATCACTGTCATTAGTACACTGTGACAATAGCAGGTACTGAGCACATAAACATGTCAATGTCATTAGTACACTGTGACCCTAGCAGGTACTGAGCACATAAACATGTCACTGTCATTAGTACACTGTGGCAATAGCAATGACTGAGCGCATAAACATGTCACTGTCATTAGTACACTGTGACCTAGCAGGTACTGAGCACATAAACATGTCACTGTCATTAGTATACTGTGACCCTAGCAGGGACTGACCACATAAACATGTCACTGTCATTAGTACACTGTGACCCTAGTAGGTACTGAGCACATAAACATGTCACTGCCATTAGTAAACTGTGACCCTAGCAGGTACTGAGCACATAAACATATCACTGTCATTAGTACACTGTGACAATAGCAGGTACTGAGCACATAAACATGTCAATGTCATTAGTACACTGTGACCCTAGCAGGTACTGAGCACATAAACATGTCACTGTCATTAGTACACTGTGTTACTAGCAGGTACTGAGCACATAAACATGTCACTGTCATTAGTACACTGTGGCAATAGCAGGGACTGAGCACATAAACATGTCACTGTCATTAGTACAGTGTGACCCTAGCAGGTACTGAGCACATAAACATGTCACTGTCATTAGTACACTGTGACACTAGCAGGGACTGAGCACATAACATGTCACTGTCATTAGTACACTGTGACACTAGCAGGTACTGAGCACATAACATGTCACTGTCATTAGTACACTGTGACACTAGCAGGTACTGAGCACATAAACATGTTACTGTCATTAGTACACTGAGACCCTAGCAGGTACTGAGCACATAAACATGTCACTGTCATTAGTACACTGTGACCCTAGCAGGTACTGAGCACATAAATATGTCACTGTCATTAGTACACTGTGACCCTAGCAGGTACTGAGCACATAAACATGTCACTGTCATTAATACATTGTGACACTAGCAGGTACTGAGCACATAAACATGTAACTGTCATTAGTACACTGAGACCCTAGCAGGTACTGAGCACATAAACATGTCACTGCCATTAGTAAACTGTGACCCTAGCAGGTACTGAGCACATAAACATGTTACTGTCATTAGTACACTGTGACCTAGCAGGGACTGAGCACATAAACATGTCACTGTCATTAGTACACTGTGACACTAGCAGGGACTGAGCACATAAACATGTCACTGTCATTAGTACACTGTGACACTAGCAGATACTGAGCACATAAACATGTCACTGTCATTAGTTCACTGTGACACTAGCAGGTACTGAGCACATAAACATGTTACTGTCATTAGTACACTGTGACCCTAGTAGGTACTGAGCACATAAACATGTAACTGTCATTAGTACACTGTGACCCTAGCAGGTACTGAGCACATAAACATGTTACTGTCATTAGTACACTGTGACACTAGCAGGTACTGAGCACATAAACATGTCACTGTCATTAGTACACTGTGACCCTAGCAGGTACTGAGCACATAAACATGTCACTGTCATTAGTACACTGAGACCCTAGCAGGTACTGAGCACATAAACATGTCACTGTCATTAGTACACTGTGACCCTAGCAGGGACTGAGCACATAAACATGTCACTGTCATTAGTACACTGTGACCCTAGCAGGTACTGAGCACATAAACATGTAACTGTCATTAGTACACTGTGACCCTAGCAGGTACTGAGCACATAAACATGTCACTGTCATTAGTACACTGAGACCCTAGCAGGGACTGAGCACATAAACATGTCACTGTCATTAGTACACTGTGACCCTAGCAGGGACTGAGCACATAAACATGTCACTGTCATTAGTACACTGTGACCCTAGCAGGTACTGAGCACATAAACATGTCACTGTCATTAGTACACTGAGACCCTAGCAGGTACTGAGCACATAAACATGTCACTGCCATTAGTACACAGTGACCCTAGCAGGTACTGAGCACATAAACATGTCACTGCCATTAGTAAACTGTGACCCTAGCAGGTACTGAGCACATAAACATATCACTGTCATTAGTACACTGTGACAATAGCAGGTACTGAGCACATAAACATGTCAATGTCATTAGTACACTGTGACCCTAGCAGGTACTGAGCACATAAACATGTCACTGTCATTAGTACACTGTGGCAATAGCAATGACTGAGCGCATAAACATGTCACTGTCATTAGTACACTGTGACCTAGCAGGTACTGAGCACATAAACATGTCACTGTCATTAGTATACTGTGACCCTAGCAGGGACTGACCACATAAACATGTCACTGTCATTAGTACACTGTGACCCTAGCAGGTACTGAGCACATAAACATGTCATTGTCATTAGTACACTGTGACCCTAGCAGGGACTGAGCACATAAACATGTCACTGTCATTAGTACACTGTGACCCTAGCAGGTACTGAGCACATAAACATGTCACTGTCATTAGTACACTGTGACCCTAGCAGGTACTGAGCACATAAACATGTCACTGTCATTAGTACACTGTGACCCTAGCAATGACTGAGCACATAAACATGTCACTGTCATTAGTATACTGTGACCCTAGCAGGGACTGAGCACATAAACATGTCACTGTCATTAGTACACTGTGACCTAGCAGGGACTGAGCACATAAACATATCACTGTCATTAGTACACTGTGACACTAGCAGGTACTGAGCACATAAACATGTCATTGTCATTAGTACACTGTGACCCTAGCAGGTACTGAGCACATAAACATGTCACTGTCATTAGTACACTGTGACCCTAGCAGGGACTGAGCACATAAACATATCACTGTCATTAGTACACTGTGACACTAGCAGGTACTGAGCACATAAACATGTCATTGTCATTAGTACACTGTGACCCTAGCAGGGACTGAGCACATAAACATGTCACTGTCATTAGTAGACTGTGGCTCTAGCAGGGACTGAACACATAAACATGTCACTGTCATTATAACACTATGGCCCTAGCAGGGACTGAGCACATAAACATGTCACCGTCATTAGTAAACTGTGACACTAGCAGGTACTGAGCACATAAACATGTCATTGTCATTAGTACACTGTGACCCTAGCAGGTACTGAGAACATAAACATGTCACTATCATTAGTACACTGTGACCCTAGCATAGACTGAGCACATAAACATGTCACTGTCATTAGTACACTGTAACACTAGCAGGTACTGAGCACATAAACATGTCACTGTCATTAGTACACTGTGGCGCTAGCAAGGACTGAGCACATAAAAATGTCTCTGTCATTAGTTCACTGTGACACAAGCAGGTACTGAGCACATAAACATGTCACTGTCATTAGTACACTGTGACCCTAGCAGGTACTGAGCACATAAACATGTCACTGTCATTAGTGCACTGTGGCTCTAGCAGGGACCGAGCACATAAACATGACACCATCATTAGTACACTGTGACACTAGCAGGTACTGAGCACATAGACATGTCACTCTCATTAGTACACTGTGGTGCTAGCAAGGAATGAGCACATAAACATGTCCCTGTCATTAGTTCACTGTGACACAAGCAGGTACTGAGCACATAAACATGTCACTGTCATTAGTACACTGTGAACTTAACAGAGACTGAGCACATAAACATGTCACTGTCATTTGTACACTGTGACCCTATCAGGGACTGAGTACATATACATGTTACTGTCATTAGTACACTGTGACCCTAGCAGGTATTGAGCACATAAACATGTCACTGACATTAGTACACTGTGACATTAGCAGGGACTGAGCACATAAACATGTCACTGTCAATAGTACACTGTGACTCTAGCAGGGACTGAGCACATAAACATGTCACTGTCATTAGTACACTGTGACTCTAGCAGGGACTGAGCACATAAACATGTCACTGTCATTAGTACACCGTGACCCTAGCAGGTACTGAGCACATAAACATGTCACTGTCATTAGTACACTGTGACACTAGCAGGTACTGAGCACATAAACATTTCACTGTCATTAATACACTGTGACACTAGCAGGTACTGAGCACATAAACATGTCACTGCCATTAGTACACTGTGACACTAGCAGGTACTGAGCACATAAACATGTCACTGTCATTAGTACACTGTGACCCTAGCAGGTACTGAGCACATACACATGTCACTGTCATTAGTACATCACTGTGACCCTAGCAGGTACTGAGCACATACACATGTCACTGTCATTAGTACACTGTGGCACTAGCAGGGACTGAGCACATAAACATGTCACTGTCATTAGTACACTGTGACCCTAGCAGGTACTTAGCACATAAACATGTCACTGTCATTAGTACACTGTGACCCTAGCAGGTACTGAGCACATAAACATGTCATTGTCATTAGTACACTGTTACCCTAACAGGGACTGAGCACATAAACATGTCACTGTCATTTGTTCACTGTGACCCTAGCAGGTACTGAGCACATAAACATGTCACTATCATTAGTACATCACTGTGACCCTAGCAGGTACTAAGCACATAAACATGTCACTGTCATTAGTATAATGTGACCCCTAGCAGGGACTGAGCACATAAACATGTCACTGTCATTAGTACACTGTGGCACTAGCAGGGACTGAGCACATAAACATGTCACTGCCATTAGTACACTGTGACCCTAGCAGGTACTGAGAACATAAACATGTCACTATCATAAGTACACTGTGACCCTAGCAGAGACTGAGCACATAGACATGTCACTCTCATTAGTACACTGTGGTGCTAGCAAGGAATGAGCACATAAACATGTCCCTGTCATTAGTTCACTGTGACACAAGCAGGTACTGAGCACATAAACATGTCACTGTCATTAGTACACTGTGAACTTAACAGAGACTGAGCACATAAACATGTCACTGTCATTTGTACACTGTGACCCTAGCAGGGACTGAGTACATATACATGTTACTGTCATTAGTACACTGTGACCCTAGCAGGTATTGAGCACATAAACATGTCACTGCCATTAGTACACTGTTACACTAGCAGGTACTGAGCACATAAACATGTTACTGTCATTAGTACACTGTGACACTAGCAGGGACTGAGCACATAAACATGTCACTGTCATTAGTACATCACTGTGACCCTAGCAGGTACTGAGCACATACACATGTCACTGTCATTAGTACACTGTGACCCTAGCAGGTACTGAGCACATAAACATGTCACTGTCATTAGTACACTGTGGCCCTAGCAGGGACTGAGCACATAAACATGTCACTGTCATTAGTACACTGTGACCCTAGCAGGTACTGAGCACATAAACATGTCGCTGCCATTAGTACACTGTGACACTAGCAGGTACTGAGCACATAAACATGTCACTGTCATTAGTACACTGTGACCCTAGCAGGTACTGAGCACATAAACATGTCACTGTCATTAGTACATCACTGTGACCCTAGCAGGTACTGAGCACATACACATGTCACTGTCATTAGTACACTGTGGCACTAGCAGGGACTGAGCACATAAACATGTCACTGTCATTAGTACACTGTAACCTTAGCAGGTACTTAGCACATAAACATGTCACTGTCATTAGTACACTGTGACCCTAGCAGGTACTGAACACATAAACATGTCATTGTCATTAGTACACTGTTACCCTAACAGAGACTGAGCACATAAACATGTCACTGTCATTTGTTCACTGTGACCCTAGCAGGTACTGAGCACATAAACATGTCACTGTCATTAGTACATCACTGTGACCCTAGCAGGTACTGAGCACATACACATGTCACTGTCATTAGTACACTGTGGCACTAGCAGGGACTGAGCACATAAACATGTCACTGTCATTAGTACACTGTGACCCTAGCAGGTACTTAGCACATAAACATGTCATTGTCATTAGTACACTGTGACCCTAACAGAGACTGAGCACATAAACATGTCACTGTCATTTGTTCACTGTGACCCTAGCAGGTACTGAGCACATAAACATGTCACTGTCATTAGTACATCACTGTGACCCTAGCAGGTACTAAGCACATAAACATGTCACTGTCATTAGTACACTGTGGCACTAGCAGGGACTGAGCACATAAACATGTCACTGTCATTAGTATAATGTGACCCCTAGCAGGGACTGAGCACATAAACATGTCACTGTCATTAGTACACTGTGGCACTAGCAGGGACTGAGCACATAAACATGTCACTGTCATTAGTACACTGTGACCCTAGCAGGTACTGAGCACATATCATTAGTACACTGTGACCCTAGCAGAGACTGAGCACATAGACATGTCACTCTCTTTAGTACACTGTGGTGCTAGCAAGGACTGAGCACATAAACATGTCCCTGTCATTAGTTTACTGTGACACAAGCAGGTACTGAGCACATAAACATGTCACTGTCATTAGTACACTGTGACCCTAACAGAGACTGAGCACATAAAGATGTCACTGTCATTAGTACACTGTGACCCTAACAGAGACTGAGCACATAAACATGTCACTGTCATTTGTACACTGTGACACAAGCAGGTACTGAGCACATAAACATGTCACTGTCATTAGTACACTGTGACCCTAACAGAGACTGAGCACATAAACATGTTACTGTCATTAGTACACTGTGACCCTAGCAGGTATTGAGCACATAAACATGTCACTGTCATTAGTATACTATGACCCTAGCAGGTACTGAGCACATAAACATGTCACTGTCATTAGTACACTGTGACCCTAGCAGGGACTGAGCACATAAATATGTCAATGTCATTAGTACACTGTGACACTAGCAGGTACTGAGCACATAAACATGTCACTGTCATTAGTACACTGTGACCCTAGCAGGTACTGAGCACATCAACATGTCACTGTCATTAGTACACTGTGACCCTAGCAGGTATTGAGCACATAAACATGTCACTGTCATTAGTACACTGTGACACTAGCAGGTACTGAGCACATAAACATGTCACTGTCATTAGTACATCACTGTGACCCTAGCAGGTACTGAGCACATACACATGTTACTGCCATTAGTACACTGTGGCACTAGCAGGGACTGAGCACATAAACATGTCACTGTCATTAGTACACTGTGACCCTAGCAGGTACTTAGCACATAAACATGTCACTGTCATTAGTACACTGTGACCCTAGCAGGTACTTAGCACATAAACATGTCACTGTCATTAGTACACTGTGACACTAGCAGGTACTGAACACATAAACATGTCATTGTCATTAGTACACTGTTACCCTAACAGAGACTGAGCACATAAACATGTCACTGTCATTTGTTCACTGTGACCCTAGCAGGGACTTAGCACATAAACATGTCACTGCCATTAGTACACTGTGACACAAGCAGGTACTGAGCACATAAACATGCCACTGTCATTAGTACACTGTGACCCTAGCAGGGACTGAGCACATAAACATGTCACTGTCATTAGTACATCACTGTGACCCTAGCAGGTACTAAGCACATAAATATGTCACTGTCATTAGTATAATGTGACCCTATCAGGTTCTGAGCACATAAACATGTCACTGTCATTATTACACTGTGACCCTAGTAGGTACTGAGCACATAAACATGTCACTGTCATTTGTACACTGTGACCCTAGCAGGGACTGAGTACATATACATGTTACTGTCATTAGTACACTGTGACCCTAGCAGGTATTGAGCACATAAACATGTCACTGCCATTAGTACACTGTTACACTAGCAGGTACTGAGCACATAAACATGTCACTGTCATTAGTACATCACTGTGACCCTAGCAGGTACTGAGCACATACACATGTTACTGCCATTAGTACACTGTGGCACTAGCAGGGACTGAGCACATAAACATGTCACTGTCATTAGTACACTGTGACCCTAGCAGGTACTTAGCACATAAACATGTCACTGTCATTAGTACACTGTGACCCTAGCAGGTACTTAGCACATAAACATGTCACTGTCATTAGTACACTGTGACACTAGCAGGTACTGAACACATAAACATGTCATTGTCATTAGTACACTGTTACCCTAACAGAGACTGAGCACATAAACATGTCACTGTCATTTGTTCACTGTGACCCTAGCAGGGACTTAGCACATAAACATGTCACTGCCATTAGTACACTGTGACACAAGCAGGTACTGAGCACATAAACATGCCACTGTCATTAGTACACTGTGACCCTAGCAGGGACTGAGCACATAAACATGTCACTGTCATTAGTACATCACTGTGACCCTAGCAGGTACTAAGCACATAAATATGTCACTGTCATTAGTATAATGTGACCCTATCAGGTTCTGAGCACATAAACATGTCACTGTCATTATTACACTGTGACCCTAGTAGGTACTGAGCACATAAACATGTCACTGTCATTTGTACACTGTGACCCTAGCAGGGACTGAGTACATATACATGTTACTGTCATTAGTACACTGTGACCCTAGCAGGTATTGAGCACATAAACATGTCACTGCCATTAGTACACTGTTACACTAGCAGGTACTGAGCACATAAACATGTCACTGTCATTAGTACACTGTGACACTAGCAGGGACTGAGCACATAAACATGTCACTACATGTCACTGTCATTAGTACATCACTGTGACCCTAGCAGGTACTGAGCACATACACATGTCACTGTCATTAGTACACTGTGGCACTAGCAGGGACTGAGCACATAAACATGTCACTGTCATTAGTACACTGTGACCCTAGCAGGTACTGAGCACATAAACATGTCACTGCCATTAGTACACTGTGACACTAGCAGGTACTGAGCACATAAACATGTCACTGTCATTAGTACATCACTGTGACCCTAGCAGGTACTGAGCACATACACATGTCACTGTCATTAGTACACTGTGGCACTAGCAGGGACTGAGCACATAAACATGTCACTGTCATTAGTACATCACTGTGACCCTAGCAGGTACTGAGCACATACACATGTCACTGTCATTAGTACACTGTGGCACTAGCAGGGACTGAGCACATAAACATGTCACTGTCATTAGTACACTGTGACCCTAGCAGGTACTGAGAACATAAACATGTCACTGTCATTAGTACACTGTGACCCTAGCAGGGACTGAGCACATAAACATGTCACTGTCATTAGTACACTGTAACCTTAGCAGGTACTTAGCACATAAACATGTCACTGTCATTAGTACACTGTGACCCTAGCAGGTACTGAACACATAAACATGTCATTGTCATTAGTACACTGTTACCCTAACAGAGACTGAGCACATAAACATGTCACTGTCATTTGTTCACTGTGACCCTAGCAGGTACTGAGCACATAAACATGTCACTGTCATTAGTACATCACTGTGACCCTAGCAGGTACTGAGCACATACACATGTCACTGTCATTAGTACACTGTGGCACTAGCAGGGACTGAGCACATAAACATGTCACTGTCATTAGTACACTGTGACCCTAGCAGGGACTGAGCACATAAACATGTCACTGTCATTAGTACACTGTGACCCTAGCAGGTACTTAGCACATAAACATGTCACTGTCATTAGTACACTGTGACCCTAGCAGGTACTGAACACATAAATATGTCATTGTCATTAGTACACTGTTACCCTAACAGAGACTGAGCACATAAACATGTCACTGTCATTTGTTCACTGTGACCCTAGCAGGTACTGAGCACATAAACATGTCACTGTCATTAGTACATCACTGTGACCCTAGCAGGTACTAAGCACATAAACATGTCACTGTCATTAGTATAATGTGACCCCTAGCAGGGACTGAGCACATAAACATGTCACTGTCATTAGTACACTGTGGCACTAGCAGGGACTGAGCACATAAACATGTCACTGTCATTAGTACACTGTGACCCTAGCAGGTACTGAGCACATAAACATGTCACTGTCATTAGTATACTGTGACCCTAGCAGGGACTGAGCACATAAACATGTCACTATCATTAGTACACTGTGACCCTAGCAGAGACTGAGCACATAGACATGTCACTCTCATTAGTACACTGTGGTGCTAGCAAGGACTGAGCACATAAACATGTCCCTGTCATTAGTTTACTGTGACACAAGCAGATACTGAGCACATAAACATGTCACTGTCATTAGTACACTGTGACCCTAACAGAGACTGAGCATATAAAGATGTCACTGTCATTAGTACACTGTGACCCTAACAGAGACTGAGCACATAAACATGTCACTGTCATTTGTACACTGTGACCCTAGCAGGGACTGAGTACATATACATGTTACTGTCATTAGTACACTGTGACCCTAGCAGGTATTGAGCACATAAACATGTCACTGCCATTAGTACACTGTGACACTAGCAGGTACTGAGCACATAAACATGTCACTGTCATTAGTACATCACTGTGACCCTAGCAGGTACTGAGCACATAAACATGACACTGTCATTAGTACACTGTGACCCTAGCAGGTACTGAGCACATAAACATGTCACTGTCATTAGTACACTGTGGCACTAGCAGGGACTGAGCACATAAACATGTCACTGTCATTAGTACACTGTGACCCTAGCAGGTACTTAGCACATAAACATGTCACTATCATTAGTACCCTGGGACCCTAGCAGGTACTGAGCACATAAGCATGTCACTGTCATTAGTACACTGTGACCCTAGCAGGTACTGAACACATAAACATGTCACTGTCATTAGTACACTGTGACCCTAGCAGGTACTGAGCACATAAGCATGTCACTGTCATTAGTACACTGTGACCCTAGCAGGTACTGAACACATAAACATGTCACTGTCATTAGTACACTGTGACACTAGCAGGTACTGAGCACATAAACATGTCACTGCCATTAGTACACTGTGACCCTAGCAGGGACTGAGCACATAAACATGTCATTGTCATTAGTACACTGTTACCCTAACAGAGACTGAGCACATAAACATGTCACTGTCATTTGTTCACTGTGACCCTAGCAGGGACAGAGTACATAAACATGTCACTGCCATTAGTACACTGTGACACAAGCAGGTACTGAGCACATAAACATGTCACTGTCATTAGTACATCACTGTGACCGTAGCAGGTACTAAGCACATAAATATGTCACTGTCATTAGTATAATGTGACCCCTAGCAGGGACTGATCACATAAATATGTCACTTTCATTAGTACACTGTGACCCTAGCAGGGACTGAGCACATAAACATGTCATTGTCATTAGTACACTGTGACCCTAGCAGGTACTGAGCACATAAACATGTCACTGTCATTATTACACTGTGACCCTAGTAGGTACTGAGCACATAAACATGTCACTGTCATTACTATACTGTGACCCTAGCAGGGACTGAGCACATAAACATGTCACTGTCATTATTACATTGTGACCCTAGTAGGTACTGAGCACATAAACATGTCACTGTCATTAGTATACTGTGACCCTAGCAGGGACTGAGCACATAAACATGTCACTGTCATTAGTATACTGTGACCCTAGCAGGGACTGAGCACATGTCACTGTCATTAGTTCACTGTGACCTTATATTGACTGAGCCCATAAACAAATTGTATAATACAAGGGTATATGGCTCCTCTGTTAAACAAGGGTCTTTTGCTTACTTTGATCCTATCTGTCCCCAGTCGTTGAATGATGCACACTTTTTAGCATCTGAAGACTTTGATGTCCTTTCAGAAGATAATCCTTAATCTCCTATTATCAAGCACTTTCATATTCATCTGCCTGGGTTTCCCAGGGTAATTAATCACTTCTGATGACAACTAATTTGCAGAATTTTTCAGATGATCCCATGACATAATTATTGTGCTTTACTGTATTACAAAGCTTAATAGATGTCCCCTGTGAAAGAGCAACATTTCTGTCATGTAACCCTTTCTGCTGAGTATTATAACATATAGGGTCACTCTCATAGGCATCAGCAAACCCTCTATATTAACCTCTATATAACAGCATTTGTGTCATGTGACCCCTTGTGCTGAGTGTTATAACATATAGGGTCACTCTCATAGGCATCAGCAAACCCTCTATATTAACCTCTATATAACAGCATTTGTGTCATGTGACCCCTTGTGCTTAGTGTTATAACATATAGGGTCACTCTCATAGGCATCAGCAAACACTCTATATTAACCTCTATATAACAGCATGTGTGTCATGTGACCCCTTGTGCTGAGTGTTATAACATATAGGGTCACTCTCATAGGCATCAGCAAACCCTCTATATTAACCTCTATATAACAGCATTTGTGTCATGTAACCCCCTGTTCTGAGTATTATAACATATAGGGTCACTCTCATAGGCATCAGCAGATCCTCTATAGTAACCCCTATATAACAGCATTTGTGTCATGTAACCCCTTGTGCTGAGTATTATAACATATAGGGTCACTCTCATAGGCATCAGCAGATCCTCTATATTAACCTCTATATAACAGCATTTGTGTCATGTGACCCCTTGTGCTTAGTATTATAACATATAGGGTCACTCTCATAGGCATCAGCAGATCCTCTATATTAACCTCTATATAACAGCATTTCTGTCATGTAACCCCCTGTGCTGAGTATTATAACATATAGGGTCACTCTCATAGGCATCAGCAGATCCTCTATATTAACCCCTATATAACAGCATTTGTGTCATGTAACCCCTTGTGCTGAGTATTATAACATATAGGGTCAATCTCATAAGCATCAGCAGATCCTCTATAGTAACCTCTATATAACAGCATTTGTGTCATGTAACCCCTTGTGCTGAGTATTATAACATATAGGGTCACTCTCATAGGCATCAGCAGATCCTCTATATTAACCTCTATATAACAGCATTTGTGTCATGTAACCCCTTGTGCTGAGTATTATAACATATAGGGTCACTCTCATAGGCATCAGCAAACCCTCTATATTAACCCCTATATAACAGCATTTGTGTCATGTAACCCCTTGTGCTGAGTATTATAACATATAGGGTCACTCTCATAGGCATCAGCAAACCCTCTATATTAACCCCTATATAACAGCATTTGTGTCATGTAACCCCTTGTGCTGAGTATTATAACATATAGGGTCAATCTCATAAGCATCAGCAGATCCTCTATATTAACCTCTATATAACAGCATTTGTGTCATGTAACCCCTTGTGCTGAGTATTATAACATATAGGGTCACTCTCATAGGCATCAGCAAACCCTCTATATTAACCTCTATATAACAGCATTTGTGTCATGTAACCCCTTGTGCTGAGTATTATAACATATAGGGTCAATCTCATAAGCATCAGCATATCCTCTATAGTGATGTCGCGAACCTTAAAATTTTGGTTGACTTCAATAGGCAGGTGAACTTTAAAACCCACAAGGACTCTTTCTGGCCACAATAGTGATGGAAAAGTTGTTTCAAGGGGACTAACACCGGGACTGTGGCATGCTGGAGGGGGATCCATGGCAAAACTCCCACGGAAAATTATATAGTTGATGCAGAGTCTGGTTTTAACCCATAAAGGGCCTATATCACCTAACATTCCTAATTTTTTTTTAATAACGTGCTTTAAAACATCAGGTATGATGTTGTATCGATTAGGTAGTATAAGGGTTACGCCCGCTTCACAGTGACAGACCAAACTCCCCGTGTAACGCACCGCAAACAACCGCAAACAGTCCATTTGCACAACCACGAGATAGATAGATAGATAGATAGATTTGATAGATAGATACATAGATTAAATAGATCAATAGGTGCAATATACATATGATAGATACAAATTACATAGATCAATAGATGCAATATACATTTGATAGATACGAATTACATAGATCAAAAGATGCAATATACATTTGATAGATACGAATTACATAGATCAATAGATGCAATATATATTTGATAGATACGATTGATAGTTAGATAGATTCGATAGATAAATAGATAGATTTGATAAATATATAATTTCCCTGACAGAGTATAACAATAAGACATGCGGTCTTGGACCCATGGTGTGTTAAGTAGTACTATTCTTAGCAGTTTACTACCTGTTACTCCCCCTATCGGGGGAGGTCTATATGGCCTGCATGATTACCCTGACAAAGTATAACAACAAAACATGCGGTCTGGGACCCATGGTAACTAGGTTGTGTTAAGTAGTACTATTGTTAGCAGTTTAATCCCTGTTACTCCCCCTATCGGGGGAGGTCTATATGGCCTGCATGATTACCCTGACAAAGTATAACAACAAAACATGCGGTCTGGGACCCATTGTAACTAGGTTGTGTTTATATTAGTACTATTCTTAGCACTTTAATCCATGTTACTCCCCCTATCAGGGGGAGGTCTATATGGCCTGCATGAATACCCTGACATAGTATAACAACAAAACTAGTGCCACCACTCATATGCTTTGTTATAACAACAAAATATATGAGTGGTGGCACTAGTTGGCAAGTGGGACTGGCACACACGCTGGCAGGCAGGCAACTGCAATTAGATTGCACTAGCTGACTGATGTTTCACAGTCAAAAAAGTTTTTTTATTAAATATTTACAATACTGTTATAAAAATATAATTGGTGGCACTAGTTGGCAAATGGGCCTGGCACACACGCTGGCAGGCAGGCAACTGCAATTCAATTGCACTAGCAGACTGATGATTCACAGTCAAAAAAATTTTTTTATTAAATATTGACACTACTGTTATAACAAATATGATTGGTGGCACTAGTTGGCAAGTGGGCCTGGCACACACGCTGGCAGGCAGGCAACTGCAATTCAATTGCACTAGCAAACTGATGATTCACAGTCAAAAAATTTTTTTTATTAAATATTGACACTACTGTTATAACAAATATGATTGGTGGCACTAGTTGGCAAGTGGGCCTGGCACACACGCTGGCAGGCAGGCAACTGCAATTCAATTGCACTAGCAAACTGATGATTCACAGTCCAAAACTTTTTTTATTAAATATTTACAATACTGTTATAACAAATATGATTGGTGGCACTAGTTGGCAAGTGGGCCTGGCACACACGCTGGGAGGCAGGCAACTGCAATTAGATTACACTAGCTGACTGATGTTTCACAGTCAAAAAAGTTTTTTTTTAAATATTTACAATACTGTTATAACAGATATGATTGGTGGCACTAGTTGGCAAGTGGGCATGGCACACACGCTGGCAGGCAGGCAGGCAACTGCAATTCAATTGCACTAGCAGACTGATGATTCACAGTCAAAAAAAGTTTTTATTTTAAATATTTACAATACTGTTATAACAAATATGATTGGTGGCACTAGTTGGCAAGTGGGCCTGGCACACACGCTGGCAGGCAGGCAACTGCAATTCAATTGCACTAGCAAACTGATGATTCACAGTCCAAAACTTTTTTTATTAAATATTTACAATACTGTTATAACAAATATGATTGGTGGCACTAGTTGGCAAGTGGGCCTGGCACACACGCTGGGAGGCAGGCAACTGCAATTAGATTACACTAGCTGACTGATGTTTCACAGTCAAAAAAGTTTTTTTTTAAATATTTACAATACTGTTATAACAGATATGATTGGTGGCACTAGTTGGCAAGTGGGCATGGCACACACGCTGGCAGGCAGGCAGGCAACTGCAATTCAATTGCACTAGCAGACTGATGATTCACAGTCAAAAAAAGTTTTTATTTTAAATATTTACAATACTGTTATAACAAATATGATTGGTGGCACTAGTTGGCAAGTGGGCCTGGCACACACGCTGGCATGCAGGCAACTTCAATTAAATAACACTAGCAGACTGATGTAAAAGTTTTTTTTAAAAAAAGGTACACTAATGTTACAACAGATAGGAGTGGTGGCACTGAGGATGGAAGTAGGCACAGTATATGCTGGCAGCCTGACACACGGGCTGGCACTAGTGGCAGGCTGGCCTGGCAACTAAAATTAAATAACACTAGAAGACTGATGTTAAAGTTTTTTTTTACAAAATTTAAGCTAATGTTATACCAGATAGGAGTGGTGGCACTGAGGATGGAAGTAGGCACAGTATATGCTGGCAGCCTGACACACAGGCTGGCACTAGTGGCAGCCAGGCTGGCCTGGCAACTAAAATTAAATAACACTAGCAGACTGATGTATAAGTTTTTTTTTTTTTAAATTTACACTAATGTTACACCAGATATAAGTGGTGGAAAACAGAGCTATTAATCACAGTATATGATGTGGGCCTGACACACAGGCCTGATGGAAAATGAAATTAGATTACACTAGCAAAATGATATAAAAGTTTTTTTTTAAAATTTACACTAATGTTAAGCAGATATCAGTGGTGGCACTAATCACAGTATATGCTGTGAGCCTCACACACAGGCTGACAACCAGGCAAATGCAAATTAAATTACAAAAAAAAAAAAAAAGCGACTGAAATTCTAGCCCTAAAAAGGGCTTTTTGGGCTGAAGTTCTAGCCCTAAAAAGGGCTTTTTAGGGTGCTGTCCTTACAGCAGAGATTAGATGAGTCCTTCAGGACTGTAGTGGACACTGAATACACTAGCCTAGCTATCAATTTCCCTATAATATCAGCAGCAGCAGCACTATCACTCCTCTCACTAAGAATGCAGCTTCCGAATGAATCTAAAATGGCTGCTGTCCAGGAGGTGGGAGGGTCTAGAAGGGAGTGTCTGCTGCTGATTGGCTGAAATGTGTCTGCAGACTGTGAGATACAGGGTCAAAGTTTCCTCAATGATGACGAATAGGGGGCGGATCGAACATCGCATATGTTCGCCCGCCGTGGTGAACGCGAACAAGCTAAGATCGCCGGGAACTGTTCTCCGGCGAACAGTTCACGACATCACTAGCGGTGAGCTGGTGTAATGTGGTCGTGCACGAGTTCCCCATAGGGATCAGTGGGGAGAGCCGGCTGAAAAAAAGTCTAACACCTGCTAAAAAGCAGCGTTTAGCTCCTAACACAGCCCTATTGATTCCTATGGGGAAATAAAATGTATATCTACACCTAACACCCTAACATGAACCCCGAGTCTAAACACCCCTAATCTTACACTTATTAACCCTAATCTGACGCCTCCGACAACGCCGCCACCTACATTATACTTATGAACCCCTAATCTGCTGCCCCCAACATCGCCGACACCTACATTATATTTATTAACCCCTAATCTGCCGCCCCCAACGTCGCCGCCACTATAATAAACATATTAACCCCTAAACCTAAGTCTAACCCTAACCCCTAACCCCTAATAATTAAAATAAAATCTAAATAAAATTGCTATAATTAACTAACGGCTAGATTTAGAGTTCTGCGGCCAAAGGGGTGCGTTAGCTACGCATGCTTTTTTTCCCCCGCACCTTTTAAATACCACTGGTATTTAGAGTTCACAGAAGGGCTGCGTTAGGCTCCAAAAAGGGAGCGTAGAGCATAATTTACCGCCACTGCAACTCTCAATACCAGCGGTGCTTACGGACGCGGCCAGCTTCAAAAACGTGCTCGTGCACGATATCCCCATAGGAAACAATGGGGCAGTTTGAGCTGAAAAAAAACCTAACACCTGCAAAAAAGCAGCGTTCAGCTCCTAACGCAGCCCCATTGTTTCCTATGGGGAAACACTTCCTAAGTCTGCACCTAACACCCTAACATGAACCCCGAGTCTAAACACCCCTAATCTTACACGTATTAGCCTATAATCTGCTGCCCCCACTATCGCTGACCTCTGCATATTATTATTAACCCCTAATCTGCCACTCTGTACACCGCCGCAAACTACATTATAGCTATGACCCCCTAATCTGCTGCCCCTAACCCCCGCTGACCCCTATATTATATTTATTACCCCCTAATCTGCCCCCCCCCCCATGTCGCCGCTAACTACCTACAATTATTAACCCCTAATCTGCCGACCGGACCTCACCGCTACTATAATAAATGTATTAACCCCTAAAGCTAAGTCTAACCCTAACACTAACACCCCCCTAAGTTAAATATAATTTTTATCTAACGAAATAAATTATTTCTTATTAAATAAATTATTCCTATTTAAAGCTAAATACTTACCTGTAAAAAAAATCCCTAATATAGCTACAATATAAATTATAATTATATTGTAGCTATTTTAGGATTAATATTTACTTTACAGGCAACTTTGTATTTATTTTAACCAGGTACAATAGCTATTAAATAGTTAATAAATATTTAATAACTACCTAGTTAAAATAATTACAAAATTACCTGTAAAATAAATCCTAACCTAAGTTACAATTAAACCTAACACTACACTATCAATAAATAAATTAAATAAAATACCTACAATTATCTACAATTAAACCTAACACTACACTATCATTAAATAAATTAAATACAAATACCTACAAATAAATACACTAACTAAAGTACAAAAAATAAAAAAAGAACTAAGTTACAAAAAATAAAAAAATAATTTACAAACATTATAAAAATATTACAACAATTTTAAGCTTATTACACCTACTCTAAGCCCCCTAATAAAATAACAAAGCCCCCAAAATAAAAAAATGCCCTACCCTATTCTAAAATAAAAATTGAAAAGCTCTTTTACCTTACCAGCCCTTAAAAGGGCCTTTTGCGGGGCATGCCCCAAAGAATTCTGCTCTTTTGCCTGTAAAAAAAACATACAATACCCCTCCCCAACATTACAACCCACCACCCACATACCCCTAATCTAACCCAAACCCCCCTTAAATAAACCTAACACTAAGCCCCTGAAGATCTTCCTACCTTATCTTCACCACGCGGGTATCACGATCCGTCCAGAAGAGGGTCCGAAGTCTTCCTCCTATCTGGGCGATGTCTTCATCCAAGCGGGGGCTGAAGAGGTCCATCATCCGGCTGAAGTCTTCATCCAAGCGGGGGCTGAAGAGGTTCATCATCCGGCTGAAGTCTTCATCCAAGCGGGGGCTGAAGAGGTCCATCATTCGGCTGAAGTCTTCTATCAAGCGGCATCTTCAATCTTCTTTCTTCCGGCTCCATCTTCATCCCGCCAACGCGGAACATCCTTCCTCAATGACGAACTCCCAACGAATGAAGGTTCCTTTAAGGGACGTCATCCAAGATGGCGTCCCTCGAATTCCAATTGGCTGATAGGATTCTATCAGCCAATCGGAATTAAGGTAGGAAAATTCTGATTGGCTGATGGAATAAGCCAATCAGATTCATGTTCAATCCGATTGGCTGATCCAATCAGCCAATCAGATTGAGCTCGCATTCTATTGGCTGTTCCGATCAGCCAATAGAATGCAAGCTCAATCTGATTGGATGATCCAATCAGCCAATCGGATTGAACTTGAATCTGATTGGCTGATTCAATCAGCCAATCAGAATTTTCCTACCTTAATTCCGATTGGCTGATAGAATCCTATCAGCCAATTGTAATTCGAGAGACGCCATCTTGGATGACGTCCCATAAAGGAACCTTCATTCATCGGGAGTTCGTCGTGGAGGAAGGATGTTCCACATCGGCGGGATGAAGATGGAGCCGGAAGAAAGAAGATTGAAGATGCCGCTTGATAGAAGACTTCAGCCGGATGATGGACCTATTCAGCCCCCGCTTGGATGAAGACTTCTGCCGGATGATGGACCTCTTCAGCACCCGCTTGGATGAAGACATCGCCCGGATAGTAGGAAGACTTCGGACCCTCTTCTGGACAGATCAGTGATACCCGGCGTGCTGAAGATGAGGTAGGAAGATCTTCAGGGGCTTAGTGTTAGGTTTATTTAAGGGGGTTTGGGTTAGATTAGGGGTATGTGGGTGGTGGGTTGTAATGTTGGGGGGTATTGTATGTTTTTTTTTACAGGCAAAAGAGCAGAATTCTTTGGGGCATGCCCTGCAAAAGGCCCTTTTAAGGGCTGGTAAGGTAAAAGAGCTTTTCAATTTTTATTTTAGAATAGGGTAGGGCATTTTTTTTATTTTGGGGGGCTTTGTTATTTTATTAAGGGGCTTAGAGTAGGTGTAATTAGCTTAAAATTGTTGAAATATTTTTATAATGTTTGTAAATTATTTTTTTATTTTTTTGTAACTTAGTTCTTTTTTATTTTTTGTACTTTAGTTAGTGTATTTATTTGTATTTATTTGTAGGTATTTGTATTAAATTTATTTAATGATAGTGTAGTGTTAGGTTTAATTGTAACTTAGGTTAGGATTTATTTTACAGGTAATTTTGTAATTATTTTAACTAGGTAGTTATTAAATATTTATTAACTATTTAATAGCTATTGTACCTGGTTAAAATAAATACAAAGTTGCCTGTAAAATAAATATTATTCCTAAAATAGCTACAATATAATTATTATTTATATTGTAGCTATATTAGGATTTATTTTACAGGTAAGTATTTAGCTTTAAATAGGAATAATTTATTTAATAAGATTTATTTTATTTCGTTAGATTTAAATTATATTTAACATAGGGGGGTGTTAGGGTTATACTTAGCTTTAGGGGTTAATACATTTATTAGAGTAGCGGTGAGGTCCGGTCGGCAGATTAGGGGTTAATAATTGTAGGTAAGGTAGGCAGGGGGGGGGCAGATTAGGGGTTACTAAATATTATGTAGGTGTCGGCAGTGTTAGGGGCAGCAGATTAGGGGTACATAGGGATAATGTAGGTTGCGGCGGTGTGCGGTCGGCAGATTAGGGGTTAAAAAATTTTAATAAAGTGGCGGCGATGTGGGGTGGCCTCGGTTTAGGGGTACATAGGTAGTTTATGGGTGTTAGTGTACTTTAGAGCACAGTAGTTAAGAGCTTTATGAACCGGAGTTAGCCCAGAAAGGTCTTAACTCCTGGCTTTTCTCTGCGGCTGGAGTCTAGTCGTTAGATTTCTAACGCTCACTTCAGCCAAGACTCTAAATACCAGCATTAGAAAGATCCCATTGAAAAGATAGGATACGCAATTGGCGTAGGGGGATCTGCGGTATGGAAAACTCGCGGCTGGAAAGTGAGCGTTAGACCCTTTCCTGACTGACTCTAAATACCAGCGGGCGGCCAAAACCAGCGTTAGGACCCCCTAACGCTGGTTTTGACGGCTAACGCAGAACTCTAAATCTAGGCGTAAATGATTCCTGATGAAACATCAGTCTGCTAGTGTAATCTAATTGCAGTTGCCTGCCTGCCAGCATGTGTGCCAGGCCCACTTGCCAACTAGTGCCACCACTCATATCTGTTGTAACAGTAGTGTAAATTTAAAAAAAAAAACTTTTTTGACTGTGAAACATCAGTCTGCTAGTGTAATCTAATAGCAGTTGCCTGCATGTCAGCGTGTGTGCCAGGCCCACTTGCCAACTAGTGCCACCACTCATATCTGTTGTAACAGTAGTGTAAATTTTTTTAAAAAAATCTTTTTGACTGTGAAACATCAGTCTGCTAGTGTAATCTAATTGTAGTTGCCTGCCTGCCAGCGTGTGTGCCAGGCCCACTTGCCAACTAGTGCCACCACTCATAACTGTTGTAATAGTAGTGTAAATTTTGTAAAAAAAAAAACTTTTTTGACTGTGAAACATCAGTCTGCTAGTGTAATCTAATAGCAGTTGCCTGCCTGCCAGCATGTGTGCCAGGCCCACTTGCCAACTAGTGCCACCACTCATATCTGTTGTAACAGTAGTGTAAATTTTGTAAAAAAAAACTTTTTTGACTGTGAACCATCAGTCTGCTAGTGTAATCTAATTGCAGTTGCCTGCCTGCCAGCGTGTGTGCCAGGCTCACAGCGTATACTGTGCCCACTTGCCCAGTGCCACCACTCATATCTTGTTTAATAGTAGTGTGAGTGTACATTTAAAAAAAAAAAAACTTTTTGGACTGGGAAACATCAGTCTGCTTTTTTGTGTCAGTCTCACAGCGTATACTGTGCCCACTTGCCCAGTACCACCACTCAATAGTAGTGTAAGTGTACATTTAAAAAAAATGACAGGCAGAGGCAGGCCACCCCGCAGGTGCCGTCGTGGTCGTGGTGCTGTGATTCCCTTTGGCCGTAGAATAATGCCCAGTGTTCAGAGGCCACGTCCCATGAACTCGAAAAGTTCTGAGGAGAACATAGTTGACTTTTTAACACAGGACACCCAATGTTCTATAGCTTCCGCTCCAAACCTTGACGCACCATCCTCCTCCAGCTTATCTTCGGGCACCTCTCAAGTTACCACCACTCGCCCGCCTGCTGCCACCACCAACACTAGCACCACAGCCGCTTCACTTGATGTGTCAGAGGAGTTTTTTACACATCAGTTGGAAGAAATGAGTGATGCGCAACCATCATTGACAGAAGATGTAGATAACAGTGATATGTCAGGCAGCATTACAGACATAGACATACGGTGTGATGATGATGATGTTGTACCCGCTGCTTCTTCCTTTGTTGATTTGTCAGATACAAGTGAAGCGGTTGATGATGACAATGCGTCCGTGGATGTCACGTGGGTGCCTGCTAGAAGAGAAGAAGAAGAGGGGGAAAGTTCAGATGTGGAGAAAGAGAGGAGGAGGAGGAGACGAGTTGGAAGCAGGGGGAGGTCATCGCAAGGAGCTAGTGGCACAGTCAGACAGCATGCATCGGCACCCGGGGTCAGCCAGACAGCACGCCAATCAACGCATGCTGTTGCCACCACCAGAATGCCGTCATCGCAGAGCTCAGCAGTGTGGCATTTTTTTTGTGTGTCTGCCTCTGACAACAGCGATGCCATTTGCAACCTGTGCCAAAAGAAACTGTACCTAGGTACAACTGCTTTGCGAGGGCACATGATCGCACATCACAAACGCCTATGGGATCAACACATGAGTAGAAGCAGCACACAAACTCAAAGCCGCCATTCTCCTCCTGGTCCAGCATCTTCAGCCACGTCAACCACTGCTGTCCTCCTTGCCCCCTCTCAACCATCTGCCACTCCGTCTCTCTTCCGGAGCAGTTCCTGCTCATATACCCACAGTTAGGTGTCTGTCAAGGACATGCTTGAGCATAAGAAGCCAATGTCACAAAGTCACCCCCTTGCCCGGCGTCTGACAGCTGGCTTGTCTGAACTCTTAGCCCACCAGCTTTTACCATACAAGCTGGTGGAGTCTGAGGCGTTTCAAAAATTTGTAGCTATTGGGACACCGCAGTGGAAGGTACCCAGCCGAAATTTCCTTTCACAAAAGGCAATCTCCAACCTGTACTCAATTGTGCGAAAGGAAGTAATGGCATGTCTGGCACACAGTGTTGGGGCAAGGGTCCATATGACCACTGATAGCTGGTCTGCAAAGCATGGTCAGGGCAGGTATATCACCTACACTGCGCATTGGGTAAACCTGCTGACGGCTGCCAAGCATGGAATGCGTGGTTCTGCAGAGGAGGAGTTGGTGACACCGCCACGACTTGCAGGCAGGCCTGCTGCCACCTCCTCTACTCCTCCTACTCTATCCTCTTCCATAACCTCCTCGGCAGAGTCCTCTTCTGCTGCTGCGTCTTGCTCCACATCAACGGCACCCCCCCCAGCTCCGCAGGTACTATTCCACATCCCGGATACAGCAGTGTCATGCCGTCTTGGGGTTGACTTGCCTGAAAGCAGAGAGTCACAACGGACCAGCACTCCTGTCCGCCCTGAATGCACAGGTGGATCAGTGGCTGACTCCGCACCAACTGGAGATCGGCAAAGTGGTTTCTGACAACAGAAGTAATTTGGTGGCTGCATTGAAATTGGGCAAGTTGACACATGTGCCGTTCATGGCACATGTGTGTAATCTGATCATACAATGCTTTGTGCATAAGTACCCAGGCTTACAGGACGTCCTGAAGCAGGCCAGGAAGGTGTGTGGCCATTTGAGGCGTTCCTACACGGCCATGGTGCATTTTTGCGATATCCAGCGGCAAAACAACATGCCAGTGAGGCGCTTGATTTGCGACAGCCCGACACGTTGGAATTCAACACTCCTAATTTTCGACCACCTGCTCCAACAAGAAAAAGCCATTAACGAGTATTTGTATGACCGGGGTGCTAGGACAGCCTCTGCGGAGCTGGGGATTTTTTTGCCACGTTACTGGGCGCTCATGCGCAATGCCTGTAGGCTCATGCATCCTTTTGAGGAGGTGACAAACCTAGTCAGTCGCACCGAAGGCACCATCAGCGACATCATTCCATTTGTTTTCTTCCTGGAGCGTGCCCTGTGAAGATTGCTGGATAAAGCCGTAGATGAGCGTGAAGAGGAAGAGTTGTGGTCACCATCACCACCAGAAACAGCCTTATCAGCATCGCTTGCTGGACCTGCAGCAACGCTGGAAGAGGATTGTGAGGAAGAGGAGGAATGTGGCTTTGAGTAGGAGGAGGAAGACCAACCACAACAGGCATCCCATGGTGCTCGTTGTCACCTATCTGGTACCCGTGGTGTTGTACGTGGCTGGGGTGAAGAAGATACCTTCAGTGAAATCACTGAGGACAAGGAACGGGACATGACTAGCTCGGCATCCAACCTCGTGCAAATGGGGTCTTTCATGCTGTCGTGCCTGTTGAGGGACCCTCGTATAAAAAAGCTGAAGGAGAACTATCTGTACTGGGTGTCCACGCTACTAGACCCCCGGTATTAAGCATAAAGTGCCAGAAATGTTACCGAATTACAACAAGTCGGAAAGGATGCTTCATTTCCAAAATAAATTTAAAAGTATGCTTTACACAGCACATAAGGGTGATGTCACAGCACGACGTGAATCTAACAGGGGAAAAGCTGAAAGTAATCCTCCGACTCCCACGACCACGCCGGCAAGGACAGGACGCTTTACAGATGTCTTATTGATGGAGGACATGCGGAGCTTTTTAACTCCTATGCATCGCCACAGCCCTTCGGGGTCCTCCCTGAGAGAACGACTCGACCGACAGGTAGCAGACTACCTCGCCTTAACTGCAGATCTCGACACTCTGAGGAGCGATGAACCCCTTGACTACTGGGTGTGCAGAATTGACCTGTGGCCTGAGCTATCCCAATTTGCGATAGAACTTCTGGCCTGCCCCACTTCAAGTGTCCTGTCAGAAAGGACCTTCAGTGCAGCAGGAGGTATTGTCACTGAGAAGAGAAGTCGCCTAGGTCAAAAAAGTCTAGATTACTTCACCTTTATTAAGATGAATGAGGGATGGATCCCGAAGGGACTGACATTGGGCGATACATTAGATTAAAAAAGGCCTGATGACATGAGCTGTCTTGGGCTAAAAATGGTCCACACGCTGCTGTATTTTATCTTCAAATGCCGGATGACTTGCGTGACTTATCCGCCACCAACTAGGGTTCAAGCCACAATGTTTTATTGCACTTTCTGCCTGTGAAACAAACATCAATTTTTCTGGCCGCTGCTACAGCAGCGGCTGCAACAATACCTAATTTTTCAGGCATGTGTACATGCCAAATTTTTCTGGCCTCTGGTGCTGCACTGTGGCTTCAAAAACAAAACAAAAAAAAGACACTTAACAGGGATTAAACTGATAGGAATAGTACTACTTAACACACCACTCCTATCTGGTGGCACATTAGATTGCACGTGCAGTGCCCCAAATTTGAAGTAGGAGGACCGACCAAGCATCTTTTTCCATCTCCCGGTTCCTAAAATCCATGCCATATACACATCCCCTGATAGGGGACACCGCAGTGAAAGGTACCCGGCAGAAATTTCTTTGCACAAAAGGCAATCCCCAATCTGTACTCGATTGTGCAAAAGGAAGTAACCTTACCATGGGTCCCAGCCCGCACTTCTTATAATTCTCTGTCTGGGAAATTATATATTTATCAAATCTAACTATTTATCTATCAAATCTATTTAACTATCAATCGTATCTATCAAATGTATATTGCATCTATTGATCTATGTAATCTATGTATCTATCTATCAAATCTATCTATCTCGTGGCCGGACTGTTTTGTGACAGCCACTTGTGTTTCGGCCAAATGTCCGTCGGCCAAATGTCCATCGGCCAAATGTCTGTCGGCTAAAAGTCCGGCCACGATTGCACGCGCAGTACCCCAAATTTGAAGTAGGAGGACCGACCAAGCATCTTTTTCCATCTCCCGGTTCCTAAAATCCATGCCATATACACGTCCCCTGGCACCGCAACTGCCTCTGGGAACATTACCATGGATCCCAGACCGCACGTCTTGTAATTCTCTATCTGGGAAATTATATATTTATCAAATCTATCTATTTATCTATCAAATCTATCTAACTATCAATCGTATCTATCAAATGTTTATTGCATCTATTGATCTATGCAATCTATGTATCTATCTATCTATCTATCTATCTCGTGGCCGGACTGTTTTGTGACAGCCACTTGTGTTTCGGCCAAATATCCGTCGGACAAATGTCCGTCGGCTAAAAGTCCGGCCACGATTGCACGCACAGTGCCCCAAATTTGAAGTAGGAGGACCGACCAAGCATCTTTTTCCATCTCCCGGTTCCTAAAATCCATGCCATATACACCTCCCCTGGCACCACAACTGCCTCTGGGAACCTTACCATGGGTGTCAGACCGCACGTCTTGTAATTCTCTGTCTGTGAAATTATATATTTATCAAATCTATCTATTTATCTATCAAATCTATCTAACTATCAATCGTATCTATCAAATGTATATTGCATCTATTGATCTATGTAATCTATGTATCTATCTATCTATCAAATCTATCTATCTCGTGGCCGGACTGTTTTGTGACAGCCACTTGTGTTTTGACCAAATGTCCGTCGGACAAATGTCCATCGGCTAAAAGTCCGGACACGATTGCACGCGCAGTGCCCCAAATTTGAAGTAGGAGGACCGACCAAGCATCTTTTTCTATCTCCCGGTTCCTAAAATCCATGCCATATACACCTCCCCTGGCGCCGCAACTGCCTCTGGGAACCTTACCATGGGTCCCAGATCGCACGTCTTGTAATTCTCTGTCTGTGAAATTATATATTTATCAAATCTATCTATTTATCTATCAAATCTAACTATCAATCGTATCTATCAAATGTATATTGCATCTAATGATCTATATAATCTATGTATCTATCTATCTATCAAATCTATCTATCTCGTGGCCGGACTGTTTTGTGACAGCCACTTGTGTTTCGGCCAAATGTCCATCGGACAAATGTCCATCGGGCAAATGGCCATCGGCTAAAAGTCCAGTCACGATTGCATGCGCAGTGCCCCAAATTTGAAGTAGGAGGACCGACCAAGCATCTTTTTCTATCTCCCGGTTCCTAAAATCCATGCCATATACACCTCCCCTGGCGCCGCAACTGCCTCTGGGAACCTTACCATGGGTCCCAGATTGCACGTCTTGTAATTCTCTGTCTGTGAAATTATATATTTATCAAATCTATCTATTTATCTATCAAATCTAACTATCAATCGTATCTATCAAATGTATATTGCATCTAATGATCTATGTAATCTATGTATCTATCTATCTATCTATCTATCTATCTATCTATCAAATCTATCTATCTCGTGGCCGGACTGTTTTGTGACAGCCACTTGTGTTTCGGCCAAATGTCCATCGGACAAATGTCCATCGGGCAAATGGCCATCGGCTAAAAGTCCAGTCACGATTGCATGCGCAGTGCCACAAATTTGAAGTAGGAGGACCGACCAAGCATCTTTTTCTATCTCCCGGTTCCTAAAATCCATGCCATATACACCTCCCCTGGCGCCGCAACTGCCTCTGGGAACCTTACCATGGGTCCCAGATTGCACGTCTTGTAATTCTCTGTCTGTGAAATTATATATTTATCAAATCTATCTATTTATCTATCAAATCTAACTATCAATCGTATCTATCAAATGTATATTGCATCTAATGATCTATTTAATCTATGTATCTATCTATCTATCAAATCTATCTATCTCGTGGCCGGACTGTTTTGTGATAGCCACTTGTGTTGTGGCCAAATGTCCATCAGACAAATGTCCGTCGGCCAAATGTCCGTCGGCTAAAAGTCCAGCCATGATTGCACGCGCAGTGCCCCAAATTTGAAGTAGGAGGACAGACCAAGCATCTTTTTCCATCTCCCGGTTCCTAAAATCCATGCCATATACACCTCCCCCGATAGGGGGAGTAACAGGTATTAAACTGATCAGAATAGTACTACTTAACACACCACTCATATCTGGTGCCACAGTAGATTGCACGCGCAGTGCCCCAAATTTGAAGTAGAGGGAACGACCAAGCATCTTTTTCCATCTCCCGGTTCCTAAAATCTATGCCATATACACCTCCCCCGATAGGGGGAGTAACAGGTATTAAACTGATCAGAATAGTACTACTTAACACACCACTCATATCTGGTGCCACAGTAGATTGCACGCGCAGTGCCCCAAATTTGAAGTAGGAGGACCGACCAAGCATCTTTTTCCATCTCCCGGTTCCAAAAATCCATGCCATATACACCTCCCCTGGTGCCGCAACTGCCTCTGGGAACCTTACCATGGGTCCCAGACCGCACATCTTGTAATTCTCTATCTGGGAAATGATATATCTATCAAATCTATCTATTTATCTATCAAATCTATATAACTATCAATCGTATCTATCAAATGTATATTGCATCTATTGATCTATGTAATCTATGTATCTATCTATCTATCTATCTATCAAATATATCTATCTCGTGGCAGGACTGTTTTGTGACAGCCACTTGTGTTTGGCCAAATGTCCATCGGACAAATGTCCGTCGGCCAAATGGCCGCCGGCTAAAAGTCCGGCCATGATTGCACATGCAGTGCCCCAAATTTGAAGTAGGAGGACCGACCAAGCATCTTTTTCCATCTCCCGGTTCCTAAAATCCATGCCATATACACGTCCCCTGGCACCGCAACTGCCTCTGGGAACCTTACCATGGGTCCCAGACCGCACGTCTTGTAATTCTCTGTCTGGGAAATTATATATCTATCAAATCTATCTATTTATCTATCAAATCTATCTAACTATCAATCGTATCTATCAAATGTATATTGCATCTATTGATCTATGTAATCACACGCAGTGCCCCAAATTTGAAGTAGGAGGACCGACCAAGCATCTTTTTCCATCTCCCGGTTCCTAAAATCCATGCCATATACACCTCCCCCGATAGGGGGAGTAACAGGTATTAAACTGATCAGAATAGTACTACTTAACATACCACTCATATCTGGTGGCACAGTAGATTGCACGCACAGTGCCCCAAATTTGAAGTAGGAGGACCGACCAAGCATCTTTTTCCATCAACCGGTTCCTAAAATCCATGCCATGTACACCTCCCCTGCTGCCGCAACTGCCTCTGGGAATCTTACTATGGGTCCCAGACCGCACGTCTTGTAATTCTCTGTCTGGGAAATTATATATCTATCACATCTATCTATTTATCTATCAAATCTATCTTTCTATCATATCTATCAAATGTTTATTGCATCTATTGATCTATCTATCTAATCTATGTATCTATGTATCTATCAAATCTATCTATCTCCTGGTTGTGCAAATGGACTGTTTGCGGTTGTTTGCGGTGCGTTAAACGGGGAGTTTGGTCTGTCACTGTGAAGCGGGTGTAACCCTTACACTATCTGATCGATACAACATCATACCTGATGTTTTAAAGCATGTTATTCCAAACAATTTAGGAATGTTAGGTGGTTTATGCCCTTTATGGCTTAAAAACAGACTCTGCATCAACTATGTAATTTTCCGTGGGAGTTTTGCCATGGATCCCCCTCCGGCATGCCACAGTCCAGGTGTTAGTCTTCTTGAATCAACTTTTACATCACTATTGTGGCCAGAAAGAGTCCCTGTGGGTTTTAAAATTCGCCTGCCTATTGAAGTCAATGGCGGTTCGCCCGTTCGCGAACAGTTGCGGAAGTTTGAGTCCGCCGTTCTCAAACGGAAAATTTTAAGTTTGCGACATCACTAGATGCCATCTGGACGAAGACTTCTGCCCATCTGGAGGACCACTTCTGCCCGTCTGGAGGACCACTTCTGCCGGATTCGTTGAGGATGAAGACTTCTCCCGCTAAGGTGATCTTCAAGGGTTTATTGTTAGTTTTTTTTAAGGGGGTATATGGTGGGTTTTAGAGTAGGGTTGGTTGTGTGGGTGGTGGGTTTTAATGTTGGGGAGGGTTTGTAATTTTTTTTACAGGTAAAAGAGCTGATTACTTTGGAGCAATGCCCCGCAAAATGCCCTTTTAAGGGCTATTTGTAATTTAGTGTAGGGCTTTTTTATTTTGGGGGACTTTTTTATTTTGTTAGGGGGTTTAGATTAGGCGTAATTAGTTTAAAAATCTTGTAATTTGTTTATTATTTTCTGTAATTTAGTGATTGTTTTTTTTGTACTTTAGCTAATTGTATTTAATTGTTTTTAATTGTATTTAGTTTAGGGAATTAATTTAATTATAGTGTAGTGTTAGGTGTTAGTGTAACTTAGGTTAGGTTTTATTTTACAGGTCAATTTGTATTTATTTTTGGTAGGTAGTTTATTAAATAGTTAATAACTATTTAATAGCTATTCTACCTAGTTAAAATAAATACAAACTTACCTGTAAAATAAACATAAACCCTAAGCTAGATACAATGTAACTATTAGTTATATTGTAGCTATCTTAGGGTTTATTTTACAGGTAAGTATTTAGTTTTAAATAGGAATAATTTAGTTAATTATAGTAATTTTATTTAAATTTATTTAAATTATATTTAAGTTAGGGGGGTTAGGGTTAGACTTAAAATTAGGGGTTAATAACTTTAGTATAGTGGCGGCGACATTGGGGGTGGCAGATTAGGGGTTAATAAATGTAGGTAGGTGTCGACGATGTTAGGGATGGCAGATTAGGGGTTAATAATATTTAACTAATGTTTGCGAGGCGGGAGTGCGGCGGTTTAGGGGTTAATATATTTATTATAGTGGCGGCGATGTCCGGTTCTGCAGATTAGGGGTTAAATATTTTATGCTGCATTTTAAGCCTAACGCAAAACTCGTAATCTAGGTGTTAGCTAGTTGTATGGTATTGATTAACCTATTTCACTTCGTAGTTTGAACGCTGTTGTTCAAGCAGCGTGAAGCAGCTTGTGCACTTGGAGATCCACAACTGAAATAAGGATATCCACACTGTGCAGTCTGCTCTTAATAAATGAATACAAAAAAGCAAACTCCCAGGTGTGTGAAAACGTTTATCCGTGCAGGACAATTATGTAACTAGTTGTATGAACTGAGGCGATACACTATGCACAAACACCTTAGGTAAGTAAAAACATTGTAGAAAATGTATTCGGTATACATTAAAAGTCACAAATGAATGACAAGGACTGCGATCACGTCAGCTGATGCGTTTCATGCCTGGTTGGCGCTTTCTCAAAGATATCTGATAGTGTATCGCCTCAGTTCGTACAACTAGTTGCATAATTGTCCTGCACGGATATACTTTTCTCACGCTCCTGGGAGTTTGTTTCTTTGTATTCATATATATATAAATATGCTGTATTAGGCTACAATGTGTGATTTTGTAACATTCGGTATATATATATAAATAAATATGCTGTATTAGGCTACAATGTGTGATTTTGTAACATTCGGTATATATATATAAATAAATATGCTGTATTAGGCTACAATGTGTGATTTTGTAACATTCGGTATATATATATAAATAAATATGCTGTATTAGGCTACAATGTGTGATTTTGTAACATTCGGTATGTATATATAAATAAATATGCTGTATTAGGCTACAATGTGTGATTTTGTAACATTCGGTATATATATATAAATAAATATGCTGTATTAGGCTACAATGTGTGATTTTGTAACATTCGGTATATATATATAAATAAATATGCTGTATTAGGCTACAATGTGTGATTTTGTAAAATTCGGTATATATATATAAATAAATATGCTGTATTAGGCTACAATGTGTGATTTTGTAACATTCGGTATATATATATAAATAAATATGCTGTATTAGGCTACAATGTGTGATTTTGTAACATTCGGTATATATATATATATATATATAAATATGCTGTATTAGGCTACAATGTGTGATTTTGTAACATTCGGTATATATATATAAATAAATATGCTGTATTAGGCTACAATGTGTGATTTTGTAACATTCGGTATATATATATAAATAAATATGCTGTATTAGGCTACAATGTGTGATTTTGTAACATTCGGTATGTATATATAAATAAATATGCTGTATTAGGCTACAATGTGTGATTTTGTAACATTCGGTATGTATATATAAATAAATATGCTGTATTAGGCTACAATGTGTGATTTTGTAACATTCGGTATATATATATAAATAAATATGCTGTATTAGGCTACAATGTGTGATTTTGTAACATTCGGTATATATATATAAATAAATATGCTGTATTAGGCTACAATGTGTGATTTTGTAACATTCGGTATGTATATATATATAAATATGCTGTATTAGGCTACAATGTGTGATTTTGTAACATTCGGTATATATATATAAATAAATATGCTGTATTACGCTACAATGTGTGATTTTGTAACATTCGGTATATATATATATAAATAAATATGCTGTATTAGGCTACAATGTGTGATTTTGTAACATTCGGTATATATATATAAATAAATATGCTGTATTAGGCTACAATGTGTGATTTTGTAACATTCGGTATATATATATAAATAAATATGCTGTATTAGGCTACAATGTGTGATTTTGTAACATTCGGTATGTATATATATATAAATATGCTGTATTAGGCTACAATGTGTGATTTTGTAACATTCGGTATATATATATAAATAAATATGCTGTATTAGGCTACAATGTGTGATTTTGTAACATTCGGTATATATATATATAAATAAATATGCTGTATTAGGCTACAATGTGTGATTTTGTAAAATTCGGTATATATATATAAATAAATATGCTGTATTAGGCTACAATGTGTGATTTTGTAACATTCGGTATATATATATATAAATAAATATGCTGTATTAGGCTACAATGTGTGATTTTGTAAAATTCGGTATATATATATAAATAAATATGCTGTATTAGGCTACAATGTGTGATTTTGTAACATTCGGTATATATATATAAATATGCTGTATTAGGCTACAATGTGTGATTTTGTAACATTCGGTATATATATATAAATATGCTGTATTAGGCTACAATGTGTGATTTTGTAACATTCGGTATATATATATAAATAAATATGCTGTATTAGGCTACAATGTGTGATTTTGTAACATTCGGTATATATATATAAATAAATATGCTGTATTAGGCTACAATGTGTGATTTTGTAACATTCGGTATATATATATAAATAAATATGCTGTATTAGGCTACAATGTGTGATTTTGTAACATTCGGTATATATATATATAAATAAATATGCTGTATTAGGCTACAATGTGTGATTTTGTAAAATTCGGTATATATATATAAATAAATATGCTGTATTAGGCTACAATGTGTGATTTTGTAACATTCGGTATATATATATAAATATGCTGTATTAGGCTACAATGTGTGATTTTGTAACATTCGGTATATATATATAAATATGCTGTATTAGGCTACAATGTGTGATTTTGTAACATTCGGTATATATATATATATATATATATATATATATATAAATATGCTGTATTAGGCTACAATGTGTGATTTTGTAAAATTCGGTATATATATATATATATATATATATATATATATATATAAATATGCTGTATTAGGCTACAATGTGTGATTTTGTAAAATTCGGTATATATATATATATATATATATATATATATATATATATATATATATATATATATATAAATATGCTGTATTAGGCTACAATGTGTGATTTTGTACAATTTTAGGATGGTGGTGTGTCGCAGGATTTTTTAATGTAAAAAAATGTGCCATGGCAAATAAAAGGTTGACATTCAATGCGCTAGAGTAAGAGATTCAGTAACTTAATACACAAACAACCACCTGCAGAAAACACAGAGCTTATATAGACTAAGGACTCATTGATCTTCCAGGCCTCCTTAAAGGTACAGTACGCCTAACCGCAGCAGAGACAGACATCTCTCTTTTAGGTAAGTGCCTGTTATGTTTTTCTAAGGATGTTCCTGTAAAGTTGTAATCTTGGGGAAGGGAAGGTAGATGACGAAATACAATGTAAAATAGATTTATTGCAGTGACTAATAATATAGCGTTCCCCATACATATGACCTGATAACATTTTTCCCTTAAGATAACTTATGATAAAAAAACAATCTTGCACCATGTAGGGAAGAAATGTGCAATTTAACGTAGAGACCTGCTTGTAAAACTCAACGTGATTCATTTGCTGTCCAATAAACAAGTTCTTTGCTGTTTGTAGGACAGGTCCAGCTCACGTAAGGTTCGGGTATAAACATTCTGATGCGGCTGCAAGTAAATCCCTCTCTGCTACGAGCAGTGACTTTCCTGTTGCTGTCTAAAACCCTTGTAAAATATTTCATTGAATGTATCAAGAATGCAGCGTGGTGACACATAAAGCGTCTCTGACAAAATGCAGATTTATTGTTGTATATCCAATGTGTGACATTTGTATACTGTCAGGCTGCAGGGAAAGGTTACAGTTTGGCACAATCGTCAGCCTGATACGTTATGTAAAAATTATAGATCAGTGTTTGTGCTGACGAACCCTGAGCACATTATTATTTCATCCTCAAAGAATGTTTTTTATTTAACGATAGAGAAGAAACCTCAGAACCCCCAGACCGCAGTCACGTGGTTATGGAACTGCTCTGTACGTAACTGACTGCTTATTTATTTGCTATCATCTAAATTCACAAACAATCTCTCTAGTTCACATTTTATTCTACCAGGTGGATTCACAAAATGTGTAAGGGAGCTCTGCAATCTTAGTGAATCAAATAAGTGGGAAGGTTCATCTAATAGGAGCATACACACACCCATCAGTCTGAGTGATACAACGTACACACACACACTCACACACACACCCATCAGTCTGAGTGATACAACGTACACACACACACTCACACACACACCCATCAGTCTGAGTGATACAACGTTCACACACACACCCATCAGTCTGAGTGATACAACGTACACACACACTCACACACACCCATCAGTCTGAGTGATACAACGTACACACACACACTCACACACACACCCATCAGTCTGAGTGATACAACGTTCACACACACACCCATCAGTCTGAGTGATACAACGTACACACACACTCACACACACCCATCAGTCTGAGTGATACAACGTACACACACACTCACACACACACACACACCCATCAGTCTGAGTGATACAACGTACACACACACTCACACACACACCCATCAGTCTGAGTGATACAACGTACACACACACTCACACACACACCCATCAGTCTGAGTGATACAACGTACACACACACACTCACACACACACCCATCAGTCTGAGTGATACAACGTTCACACACACACCCATCAGTCTGAGTGATACAACGTACACACACACTCACACACACCCATCAGTCTGAGTGATACAACGTACACACACACTCACACACACACACCCATCAGTCTGAGTGATACAACGTACACACACACTCACACACACACCCATCAGTCTGAGTGATACAACGTACACACACACTCACACACACACCCATCAGTCTGAGTGATACAACGTAGACACACACACTCACACACACACCCATCAGTCTGAGTGATACAACGTACACACACACTCACACACACCCATCAGTCTGAGTGATACAACGTACACACACACTCACACACAGACACCCATCAGTCTGAGTGATACAACGTACACACACACTCACACACACACCCATCAGTCTGAGTGATACAACGTACACACACACTCACACACACACCCATCAGTCTGAGTGATACAACGTACACACACACTCACACACACCCATCAGTCTGAGTGATACAACGTACACACACACTCACACACACACACCCATCAGTCTGAGTGATACAACGTACACACACGCTCACACACACACCCATCAGTCTGAGTGATACAACGTACACACACACTCACACACACCCATCAGTCTGAGTGATACAACGTAGACACACACACTCACACACACACCCATCAGTCTGAGTGATACAACGTACACACACACTCACACACACACCCATCAGTCTGAGTGATACAACGTACACACACACTCACACACACCCATTAGTCTGAGTGATGCAACGTACACACACACTCACACACACCCATCAGTCTGAGTGATACAACGTACACACACACTCACACACACACACCCATCAGTCTGAGTGATACAACGTACACACACACTCACACACACACCCATCAGTCTGAGTGATACAACGTACACACACACTCACACACACACACATCAGTCTGAGTGATACAACGTACACACACACTCAAACACACACTCACTCACACACACACTCACACACCCATCAGTCTGAGTGATACAACGTACACACACACTCACACACCCATCAGTCTGAGTGATACAACGTACACACACACACTCACACACACACCCATAAGTCTGAGTGATACAACGTACACACACACACACTCACACACACACCCATCAGTCTGAGTGATACAACGTACACACACACTCACACACACACCCATCAGTCTGAGTGATACAACGTACACACACACTCACACACACCCATCAGTCTGAGTGATACAACGTACACACACACTCACACACACCCATCAGTCTGAGTGATACAATGTACACACACACTCACACACACACACACCCATCAGTCTGAGTGATACAACGTACACACACACTCACACACACACCCATCAGTCTGAGTGATACAACGTACACACACACTCACACACACCCATCAGTCTGAGTGATACAACGTACACACACACTCACACACACACTCACACACACACTCACACACCCATCAGTCTGAGTGATACAACGTACACACACACTCACACACTCACACACACACACACCCATCAGTCCGAGTGATACAACGTACACACACACTCACACACACACGCATCAGTCTGAGTGATACAACGTACACACACACTCACACACACACCCATCAGTCTGAGTGATACAACGTACACACACACTCACACACACACACCCATCAGTCTGAGTGATACAACGTACACACACGCTCACACACACACCCATCAGTCTGAGTGATACAACGTACACACACACTCACACACACCCATCAGTCTGAGTGATACAACGTACACACACACTCACACACACACACCCATCAGTCTGAGTGATACAACGTACACACACACTCACACACACACCCATCAGTCTGAGTGATACAACGTACACACACACTCACACACACACCCATCAGTCTGAGTGATACAACGTACACACACACTCACACACACACCCATCAGTCTGAGTGATACAACGTACACACACTCACACACACACTCACACACACACTCACACACCCATCAGTCTGAGTGATACAACGTACACACACTCACACACTCACACACACACACCCATCAGTCCGAGTGATACAATGTACACACACACTCACACACACCCATTAGTCTGAGTGATACAACGTACACACACACTCACACACACACCCATTAGTCTGAGTGATACAACGTACACACACACTCACACACCCATCAGTCTGAGTGATACAACGTACACACACACTCACACACACACTCACACACCCATCAGTCTGAGTGATACAATGTACACACACACTCACACACACACTCACACACCCATCAGGCTGAGTGATACAACGTACACCCACACTCACACACAAATCAGTCTGAGTGATACAACGTACACACACACTCACACACACACTCACACACCCATCAGTCTGAGTGATACAACGTACACACACACTCACACACACTCACACAGGCACACACACTCACACACCCATCAGTCTGAGTGATACAACGTACACACACATTCACGCACACACCCATTAGTCTGAGTGATACAACGTACACACACACACTCACACACACACTCACACACCCATCAGTCTGAGTGATACAACGTACACACACACTCACACACACTCACACAGGCACACACACTCACACACCCATCAGTCTGAGTGATACAACGTACACACACATTCACGCACACACCCATTAGTCTGAGTGATACAACGTACACACACACTCACACACACACTCACACACCCATCAGTCTGAGTGATACAATGTACACACACACTCACACACACACTCACACACCAATCAGGCTGAGTGATACAACGTACCCACACACTCACACACACACTCACACACCCATCAGTCTGAGTGATACAACGTACACACACACTCACACACACACTCACACACACACTCACACACACCCATCAGTCTGAGTGATACAATGTACACACACACTCACACACACACACACCCCCATCAGTCTGAGTGATACAATGTACACACACACACACACACACTCACACACACACTCACACACACCCATCAGTCTGAGTGATACAACGTACACACACTCACACACACACTCACACACCCATCAGTCTGAGTGATACAATGTACACACACACTCACACACACACTCACACACCCATCAGTCTGAGTGATACAACGTACACACACACTCACACACACACACACCCATCAGTCTGAGTGATACAATGTACACACACACTCACACACACACACTCACACACACACTCACACACACCCATCAGTCTGAGTAATACAACGTACACACACACTCACACACCCATCAGTCTGAGTGATACAATGTACACACACACTCACACACACACTCACACACCCATCAGTCTGAGTGATACAACGTACACACACACTCACACACACTCACACACACACCCATTAGTCTGAGTGATACAACGTACACACACACTGACACACACACACACACACACACCCATTAGTCTGAGTGATACAACGTACACACACTCACACACACACTCACACACCCATTAGTCTGAGTGATACAACATACACACACACTCACACACACACACACACACACACACATTAGTCTGAGGGATACAACGTACACACACACTCACACACACACCCATTAGTCTGAGGGATACAATGTACACACACACTCACACACACACACCCATCACTCTGAGTGATACAACATACACACACACTCACACACACACACACTCCCATTAGTCTGAGTGATACAACGTACACACACACTCACACATGCGCACACACTCACACACCCATCAGTCTGAGTGATACAACGTACACACACACTCACACATGCACACACACACACACTCCCATTAGTCTGAGTGATACAACGTACACACACACACACTCACGCACACACCCATTAGTCTGAGTGATACAACGTACACACACACTCACACACACACTCACACACCCATTAGTCTGAGTGATACAACATACACACACTCACACACACACTCACATATCCATTAGTCTGAGTGATACAATGTACACACACACTCACACACACACACACTCACACCCCCATTAGTCTGAGTGATACAACGTATGCACACACACACACACACACCCATTAGTCTGAGTGATACAACGTACACACACACACACTCCCATTAGTCTGAGTGATACAACGTACACACACACTCACACATGCACACACACTCACACACCCATCAGTCTGAGTGATACAACGTACACACACACTCACGCACACACCCATTAGTCTGAGTGATACAACGTACACACACACTCTCACACACCCATTAGTCTGAGTGATACAACATACACACACACTCACACACACACTCACACACCCATCAGTCTGAGTGATACAACGTACGCACACACTCACACACACACACCCATTAGTCTGAGTGATACAACGTACACACACACTCACACACACACGTGCACTCATACACACACACATCAGTCTGAGTGATATAACATACACACACACTCACACACCTATTAGTTTGAGTGATACAACGTACACACACACTCACACACACACTCACACACCCATTAGTCTGAGTGATACAACATACACACACACTCACACACACACTCACACACCATCAGTCTGAGTGATACAACGTACGCACACACTCACACACACACACCCATTAGTCTGAGTGATACAACGTACACACACACTCACACACACACATGCACTCATACACACACACATCAGTCTGAGTGATATAACATACACACACACTCACACACCTATTAGTTTGAGTGGTACAACATAGACACACACTCACACACACACATGCACTCATACACAGACCCATCAGTCTGAGTGATATAACGTACACACACTCACACACACACACACACTCACACACACACTCACACACACACCCATTAGTCTGAGTGATATAACGTACACACACTCACACACACACACACACTCACACACACACTCACACACACACCCATTAGTCTGAGTGATATAACGTACACACACACTCACACACATGCACTCACACATATATGCCTATGTCTCTCCATAAGAGTGTGTGCAGATCCAGTTAAGGAGCAGCGATCTTTAAACCGCTGCTTCTAAACTCCTGTTTCCTACAAGCCTGAAGGCTCGCACGGAAAACAAGGCGAGTTGGCCCCATTCAGGGCATAGTAAATCGGCCCCATAAACTTGCACATATGCCAAGGGCCCCTATTTAAGAAAGGTCTTGCGGACCTGATCCGACACTGCGGATCAGGTCCACAAGACCTCGCTGAATGTGGAGAGCAATACGCTCTACGTATTCAGCATTGCACCAGCAGCTCACAAGAGTTGCTGGTGCAACATCGCCCCCTGCAGACTCACGGCCAATCGGCCGCCAGCAGGGGGGTGTCAATCAACCCGATCGTACTCGATTGGGTTGATTTCTCGCGATTCCTGTCCGCCTGCTCAGAGCAGGAGGACAGAGCTATGGAGCAGCAGTCTTTAGACTTTACGGAGCTTGATAAATGGGCCCCTATGTCTCTCCATGAGTGTGTGTGTGTGCGTTATATCAATCTGAGTGGCACCTCTCACACACACACATCAGTCTGAGTGAAACAATGTGCACACATTTACACACACACCCATCAGCCTGAGTGATACAACGTGCACACTCACACACACCCATCAGTCTGAGTGATACAACGTGCACACTCACACACACCCATCAGTCTGAGTGATACAACGTGCACACTCACACAGACCCATCAGTCTGAGTGATACAACGTGCACACTCACACACACCCATCAGTCTGAGTGATACAACGTGCACACTCACACACACCCATCAGCCTGAGTGATACAACGTGCACACTCACACACACCCATCAGTCTGAGTGATACAACGTGCACACTCACACACACCCATCAGTCTGAGTGATACAATGTGCACACATTTACACACACACCCATCAGCCTGAGTGATACAATGTACACACACTCACACACACCCATCAGCCTGAGTGATACAATGTACACACACTCACACACACCCATCAGCCATCAGTCTGAGTGATACTATGTGCACACTCACACACACACACACCCATCATTCTGAGTGATACAATGTGCACACATTTACACACACACCCATCAGTCTGAGTGATACAATGTGCACACATTTACACACACACCCATCATTCTGAGTGATACAATGTGCACACATTTACACACACACCCATCAGTCTGAGTGATACAATGTGCACACATTTACACACACACCCATCAGTCTGAGTGATACAATGTGCACACATTTACACACACACCCATCAGTCTGAGTGATACAATGTGCACACATTTACACACACACCCATCAGCCTGAGTGATACAATGTACACACACTCACACACACCCATCAGCCATCAGTCTGAGTGATACTATGTGCACACTCACACACACACACACACCCATCATTCTGAGTGATACAACGTGCACACACTCACACACACCCATCAGTCTGAGTGATACAATATGCACACATTTACACACACACCCATCAGCCTGAGTGATACAATGTGCACACATTTACACACACCCATCAGTCTGAGTGATACAATATGCACACATTTACACACACACCCATCAGCCTGAGTGATACAACGTGCACACACTCACACACACCCATCAGTCTGAGTGATACAATGTGCACACATTTACACACACACTCATCAGCCTGAGTGATACAATGTACACACACTCACACACACCCATCAGCCATCAGTCTGAGTGATACTATGTGCACACACACACATACATTCACACACACCCATCAGTCTAAGTGATACAATGTGCACACTCACACACACACACACATACACACGCATCATTCTGAGTGATACAACATGCACACACTCACACACACACACATCAGTCTGAGTGATAGAACGTGCACACATTTACACACACACCCATCAGCCTGAGTGATACAATGTACACACACTCACACACACCTATCAGTCTGAGTGATACAACTTGCACACACACATACACACATATGGAGAGACACGCATAAATGTGCACAATATCACAAACACACACAACCCCATCAGTCTGAGTGATACAACTTGCAAACACACACATACATGGAAAGACACACATATTTGTGCACACTATCAAAAACACACAGTCATGGAGAGACACACATACAGTATATGTGCACACTTTCACACAGGAAAAGAGAGAGCGAAGGCGGTCTTGCTGATAAAAAGTTCCTTTATTGCAACATCAAGGTTAAACAATCCATGCAGAGTCAAAGTGCAGAAAGAGAGTGAAAGCACTAGACGGTTTTGGCCACTTGTTTTGTCGATCTCCATTGTGTATACTGTGGGATATTTCATCTCCTTGTCCTCACACACTCACACTCATCGGTCTGAGTAATACAACATGCACACACACAAACACACATAGAGAGACACACATATATGTACACACTATCACAAACACACACACACCCATCATTCTGAGTGATACAATGCATGCATGCACACACACCCATCAGTCTGAGTGATACAACTTGCACACACACACACATGGAGACACACACATATTTTTGCACCCTATCAAAAACACACACACATGGAGAGACACATATACATTATATGTGCACACTTTCACACCCACACACACTTACACTCATCGGCCTGAGTAATACAACGTGCACACACACAAACACACACACATGGAGAGACACACATATATATGCACACTATCACACACACTCATGGAGAGACACACATATATATGCACACTATCACACACACTCATGGAGAGACACACATATATGTGCACACTATCACACACACTTATGGAGAGACACACATTTATGTGCACACTATCACACACACACTTTTCAGTCTGAGTGAAAGAATGCGCACACACACACTCATGGAGAAACTCACATGTATGTGCACACTATCACACACACACTCATCAGTCTGTGTGATACAATGCGTACTGAAACACACTCACATATGTGCACACTATCACACACACGCTCATCAGTCTGAGTGATATAATGCACACAGTCACACTCTGTCAGCGATTTAGGCATCAGTCCACTGGGATCTGGAAGCCACATAGGCACGGTGAAGATCGGCTCTGTGACACACTCACAGAGAGACACACACATATCTGCACTCTATCACACACACACACTCATCAGTCTGAGTGATATAATGCACACACACATGTAGAGACACACATACGTACACACTATCACACACACACACAAATCAGTCTGAGTGATATAATGCACACACACATGTAGAGACACACATACGTACACACTATCACACACACACACAAATCAGTCTGAGTGATATAATGCACACACACATGTAGAGACACACATACGTGCACACTATCACACACACACTCATCAGTCTGAGTGATATAATGCACACACACATGTAGAGACACACATATGTGCACACTATCACACACACACACAAATCAGTCTGAGTGATATAATGCACACACACATGTAGAGACACACATACGTACACACTATCACACACACACACAAATCAGTCTGGGTGATATAATGCACACACACATGTAGAGACACACATATGTGCACACTATCACACACACGCTCATCAGTCTGAGTAATATAACGCACACACACACACACTCATCAGTCTGAGTGATATAACGCACACACATACACACTCATGGAGAGACATAGGCAGATGTGCACACTGTCACACACACTCATCAGTCTGAGTGATATAACGCGCACACACACAAACTCATGGAGACACACACATATATACACACTGTCACACACACACTCATCAGTCTGAGTGATATAACACACACACACACTCATGGAGACACACACATATATGCACACTGTCACACACACACTCATCAGTCTGAGTGATATAACGCACACACACACACTCATGGAGACACACACATATATACACACACTATCACACACACACTCATCAGTCTGAGTGATATAACGCACACACACACTCATCAGTCGGAGTGATATAACGCACATACACACACTCGTGGAGAGACATAAGCAGATGTGCACACTGTCACACACACACTCATCAGTCTGAGTGATATAACGCACACACACACTCATCAGTCGGAGTGATATAACGCACACACACATACTCATGGAGAGACACAGGCATATGTGCACAATGTCACACACACACTCATCAGTTTGAGTGAAATAACGCACACACACACACATGAAGACACACACATATAAACACACTGTTACACACACACTCATCAGTCTGAGTTATATAACGCACACACACACACACACTCATGGAGAGACATAGGTAGATGTGCACACTGTCACACACACACTCATCAGTCTGAGTGATATAACGCACACACATACACACACACTCATGGAGACACACACATATATACACACTGTCACACACACTCATGGAGAGACATAGGCATATGTGCACACTGTCACACACACACTCATCAGTCTGAGTGATATAACACACACACACACTCATGGAGACACACACAAATATACACACTATCACACACACACTCATCAGTCTGAGTGATATAACACACACACACACACTCATGGAGACACACACAAATATACACACTATCATACACACACTCATCAGTCTGAGTGATATAACACACACACACACTCATGGAGACACATACAAATATACACACTATCACACACACACTCATGGAGACACACACAAATATACACACTATCATACACACACTCATCAGTCTGAGTGATATAACACACACACACTCTCATGGAGACACATACAAATATACACACTATCACACACACTCACTCATCAGTCTGAGTGATATAACGCACACACACACTCATGGAGACACACACATATATACACACTGTCACACACACTCATGGAGAGACATAGGCATATGTGCACACTGTCAGACACACACACTCATAAGTCTTAATGATATAACGCACACACACACACTCACGGAGAGATACACATATGTACACACTATCACACACACAGACACTCATCAGTCTGAGTGATATAATGCACACACACACTCATGGAGAGACATAGGCATATGTGCACACTGTCACACACACACACACACACACTCATCAGTCTGAGTGATATAACGCACACAAACACACACACACTCACGGAGAGACACAGGCATATGTGCACACTGTTACACACACACTCATCAGTCTGAGTGATATAACACACACACACACACACTCATGGAGACACACACATATATACACACTGTCACACACACTCATGGAGAGACATAGGCATATGTGCACACTGTCACACACACACTCATCAGTCTGAGTGATATAACGCACACACACACACACACTCATGGAGACATATAGGCAGATGTGCACACTGTCACACACACACACACACTCATCAGTCTGAGTGATATAACGCACACACACACAAACTCATGGAGACACACACATATATACACACTGTCACACACACACTCATCAGTCTGAGTGATATAATGCACACACACACACTCATGGAGACACACATATATACACACTATCACACACACACTCATCAGTCTGAGTGATATAACACACACACACACTCATGGAGACACACACATATATGCACACTGTCACACACACACTCATCAGTCTGAGTGATATAACGCACACACACACACTCATGGAGACACACACATATATACACACACTATCACACACACTCATCAGTCTGAGTGATATAACGCACACACACACTCATCAGTCGGAGTGATATAACGCACACACACACACTCGTGGAGAGACATAAGCAGATGTGCACACTGTCACACACACACTCATCAGTCTGAGTGATATAACGCACACACACACTCATCAGTCGGAGTGATATAACGCACACACACACACTCACGGAGAGACACAGGCATATGTGCACACTGTCACACACACACTCATCAGTTTGAGTGAAATAATGCACACACTCATGAAGACACACACATATAAACACACTGTTACACACACACTCATCAGTCGGAGTGATATAACGCACACACACACACTCATGGAGAGACACAGGCAGATGTGCACACTGTCACACACACACTCATCAGTCTGAGTGATATAACACACACACACACACTCACGGAGAGACACAGGCATATGTGCACACTGTTACACACACACTCATCAGTCTGAGTGATATAACGCACACACATACACACACACTCATGGAGACACACACATATATACACACTGTCACACACACTCATGGAGAGACATAGGCATATGTGCACACTGTCACACACACACTCATCAGTCTGAGTGATATAACACACACACACACTCATGGAGACACACACAAATATACACACTATCACACACACACACACTCATCAGTCTGAGTGATATAACACACACACACACACTCATGGAGACACACACAAATATACACACTATCACACACACACTCATCAGTCTGAGTGATATAACGCACACACACACTCATGGAGACACACACAAATATACACACTATCACACACACACTCATCAGTCTGAGTGATGTGACAGACCCCTCTGTCAACCTCGCTACGGATTATGGATTTGGGCATTATGTTAAGTCACCCTGTGCCCATTATAGGTACAGGGTGTGAATCCAACAGTACTGGAGGGGTTAAACTCTCCTCTTGTACAGTTTGACTAACTGTATTGTCTGAGACAGGTTTCTTGGCATCAGCTATTGTTTACTGTAATTAGGTTTAGGTGATAAGTGTTCACCTTGTTTAATCACCTCCAGACTGCCAGGTGCCAGGAAGGAATCCATTGTTTTCTTGTGTTTGATTGTCTATTTGATTACGTAATGTAATTCTATTGTATCCTGTAAAAGGGCGTCTTCCCTCTATCTAATGTACTATACTCTTCCAATCTCCCATCTGGTCCCCTAGGGGAGTGTCCACCAGGTGGGAGACCTGCATAAATACCGGGCATATAGCCCTCAATAAAGTAGATTCTGTTTTACCCTCAAGACGGAGCTTGGTCTCATGTTTGCGGGGAATTAACTGGGTTCGTGTGCTGCTGATCCCGTATTCAGGTCATCTTTCATCTGGTATTAACCCTCGATATCAGGGTTATACTATAACAAGTGATATAATGCACACACACACACTCATTGAGAGACACAGGCAGATGTGCACACTGTCACACACACACTCATCAGTCTGAGTGATATAACGCACACACACACTCATCAGTCTGAGTGATATAATACACACACACACTCATGGAGAGACATAGGCAGATGTACACACCGTCACACACACACTCATCAGTCTGAGTGATATAACGCACACACACTCTCATGGAGACACACACAAATATACACACTATCACACACACACTCATCAGTCTGAGTGATATAACACACACACACTCTCATGGAGACACACACAAATATACACACTATCACACACACACTCATCAGTCTGAGTGATATAACACACACACACTCTCATGGAGACACACACAAATATACACACTATCACACACACGCTCATCAGTCTGAGTGATATAACACACACACACACTCATGGAGAGACAGAGGCAGATGTGCACACTGTCACACACACACTCATCAGTCTGAGTGATATAACACACACACACACTCATGGAGACACACACAAATATACACACTATCACACACACACTCATCAGTCTGAGTGATATAACGCACACACACACTCATCAGTCTGAGTGATATAACGCACACACACACTCATCAGTCTGAGTGATATAACACACACACACACACACACTCATGGAGAGACAGAGGCAGATGTGCACACTGTCACACACACACTCATCAGTCTGAGTGATATAACACACACACACACTCATGGAGACACACACAAATATACACACTATCACACACACACTCATCAGTCTGAGTGATGTGACAGACCCCTCTGTCAACCTCCCTACGGATTATGGATTCGGGCATTATGTTAAGTCACCCTGTGCCCATTATAGGTACAGGGTGCAAATCCAACAGTACTGGAGGGGTTAAACTCTCCTCTTGTACAGTTTGAGTAACTGTATTGTCTGAGACAGGTTTCTTGGCATCAGCTTTTGTTTACTGTAATTAGGTTTAGGTGATAAGCGTTCACCTTGTTTAATCACCTCCAGACTGCCAGGTGCCAGGAAGGAATCCATTGTTTTCTTGTGTTTGATTGTCTATTTGATTACGTAATGTAATTCTATTGTATCCTGTAAAAGGGCGTCTTCCCTCTATCTAATGTACTATACTCTTCCAATCTCCCATCTGGTCCCCTAGGGGAGTGTCCACCAGGTGGGAGACCTGCATAAATACCAGGCATATAGCCCTCAATAAAGTAGATTCTGTTTTACCCTCAAGACGGAACTTGGTCTCATGTTTGGGGGGAATTAACTGGGTTCGTGTATTGCTGATCCCGTATTCAGGGCATCTTTCATCTGGTATTAACCCTCGATATCAGGGTTATACTATAACAAGTGATATAATGCACACACACACACTCATTGAGAGAGATAGGCAGATGTGCACACTGTCACACACACACTCATCAGTCTGAGTGATATAACGCACACACACACTCATCAGTCTGAGTGATATAATACACACACACACACACACTCATGGAGAGACAGAGGCAGATGTGCACACCGTCACACACACACTCATCAGTCTGAGTGATATAATGCACACACACACACACACTCATGGAGAGACAGAGGCAGATGTGCACACTGTCACACACACTCATCAGTCTGAGTGATATAATGCACACACACACACACACACACTCATCAGTCTGAGTGATATAACGCACACACACACTCATGGAGAGACATAGGCAGATGTACACACCGTCACACACACACTCATCAGTCTGAGTAATATAAGGCACACACACACTCATCAGTCTGAGTGATATAATACACACACACACACACACTCATGGAGAGACAGAGGCAGATGTGCACACCGTCACACACACACTCATCAGTCTGAGTGATATAATGCACACACACACACTCATGGAGAGACAGAGGCAGATGTGCACACTGTCACACACACTCATCAGTCTGAGTGATATAATGCACACACACACACACACACTCATCAGTCTGAGTGATATAACGCACACACACACTCATGGAGAGACATAGGCAGATGTACACACCGTCACACACACACTCATCAGTCTGAGTGATATAACACACACACACACTCATCAGTCTGAGTGATATAATACACACACACACACACACACTCATGGAGAGACAGAGGCAGATGTGCACACCGTCACACACACACTCATCAGTCTGAGTGATATAATGCACACACGCACACACACTCATGGAGAGACAGAGGCAGATGTGCACACTGTCACACACACTCATCAGTCTGAGTGATATAACGCACACACACACTCATGGAGAGACATAGGCATATGTGCACACTGTCACACACACACTCATCAGTCTGAGTGATATAACGCACACACATACACACACACTCATCAGTCTGAGTGATATAACGCGCATACACACACACTCATGGAGAGACAGAGGCAGATGTGCACACTGTCACACACACACACACACACTCATCCGTCTGAGTGATATAACGCACACACACACTCATCCGTCTGAGTGATATAACGCACACACACACTCATGGAGACACACACATATATACACACTGTCACACACACACTCATCAGTCTGAGAGATATAACGCACACACACACACTCATGGAGAGACAGAGGCAGATGTGCACACCGTCACACACACTCATCAGTCTGAGTGATATAACACACACACACTCACAGAGAGACACACCACACATATATGCACACCGTCACACACACACTCATCAGTCTGAGTGCTATAACGCACACACACACTCATGGAGACACACACATATATACACACTGTTACACACACACTCATCAGTCTGAGTGATATAACGCACACACACACACTCATGGAGAGACATAGGCATATGTGCACACTGTCACACACACACTCATCAGTCTGAGTGATATAACGCACACACACACACACACTCATGGAGAGACACAGGCATATGTGCACACTGTTACACACACACTCATGAAGAGACAGAGGCAGATGTGCACACCGTCACACACACTCATCAGTCTGAGTGATATAACACACACACACTCACAGAGAGACACACACATATATGCACACCGTCACACACACACTCATCAGTCTGAGTGCTATAACGCACACACACACACACACTCATGGAGAGACATAGGCATATGTGCACACTGTCACACACACACTCATCAGTCTGAGTGATATAACGCACACACACACACACACACTCATGGAGAGACATAGGCATATGTGCACACTGTCACACACACACTCATCAGTCTGAGTGATATAACGCACACACACACACACTCATGGAGAGACATAGGCATATGTGCACACTGTCACACACACACTCATCAGTCTGAGTGATATAACGCACACACACACACACACTCATGGAGAGACATAGGCAGATGTACACACCGTCACACACACACTCATCAGTCTGAGTGCTATAACGCACACACACACACACTCATGGAGAGACACAGGCATATGTGCACACTGTTACACACACACTCATCAGTCTGAGTGATATAACACACACACACACACTCATGGAGAGACACACATATATACACACTGTCACACACACACACACACACACTCATGGAGAGACACAGGCATATGTGCACACTGTTACACACACACTCATCAGTCTGAGTGATATAACGCACACACACACACTCATCAGTCTGAGTGATATAACGCACACACACACACACTCATGGAGAGACAGAGGCAGATGTGCACACTGTCACACACACACACTCATCAGTCTGAGTGATATAACACACACACACACACACACACACTCATCAGTCTGAGTGATATAACACACACACACACACTCATGGAGAGACACACATATATACACACTGTCACACACACACACACACACACACACTCATGGAGAGACACAGGCATATGTGCACACTGTTACACACACACTCATCAGTCTGAGTGATATAACGCACACACACACACTCATCAGTCTGAGTGATATAACGCACACACACACACACTCATGGAGAGACAGAGGCAGATGTGCACACTGTCACACACACACACTCATCAGTCTGAGTGATATAACACACACACACACTCTCATGGAGACACACACATATATACACACTATCACACACACACACATCCGTCTGAGTGATATAACGCACACACACACACACACTCATGGAGACACACACATATATACACACACTGTCACAAACACACTCATCAGTCTGAGTGATATAATGCACACACACACTTATGGAGACACACACATATATACACACTATCACACACACACTCATCCGTGTGAGTGATATAACGCACACACACACACACACTCATGGAGAGACATAGGCATATGTGCACACTGTCACACACACACACACACACACACTCATCAGTCTGAGTGATATAATGCACACACACACTTATGGAGACACACACATATATACACACTATCACACACACACTCATCCGTGTGAGTGATATAACGCACACACACACACACACTCATGGAGAGACATAGGCATATGTGCACACTGTCACACACACACTCATCAGTCTGAGTGATATAACACACACACACACTCATGGAGACACACACAAATATACACACTATCACACACACACACACTCATCAGTCTGAGTGCTATAACGCACACACACACACACACACTCATGGAGAGACATAGGCATATGTGCACACTGTCACACACACACTCATCAGTCTGAGTGATATAACACACACACTCATGGAGACACACACATATATACACACTATCACACACACACTCATCAGTCTGAGTGATATAACGCACACGCACACACTCATCAGTCTGAGTGATATAACGCACACACTCACGGAGAGACACATGTGTGCACACTGTCACACACACGCACTCATCAGTCTGAGTGATATTACACACACAGTCACACTCTGTCAGCGTTTTAGGTATCAGTTTAGAATAAGGGATTAAATGCCCTACATATCCTGAGTGTCTGCATGTAACATAACTACGTAATAACTTAACACTTAACAGTTGAACTTCAATAATTTTTTCAATAAAACTCGACACAATAGGTGGGTAAAAGACCCGTGGGTCGTATTTATTAATACCAGCAATGGGAACTGGCAACGAAAGGTAAATCAATCACGGGTGGCAGCAATCGGGGACTACATAACTAACTATATATATAACCCCTTCTAGAAAATGGCTAAGGGACACTGCTGCAGACCACAAGGCGGAGATACTCAATGCAGCTTTAATATAGGGGTTCTCGGCCCGTTAATAATCAGCCCGTGCACGCCCAAGCATACCGAGCCTGTGACGTCACCCTGACCACAATGGCCGTCATTCAAACCTCCTTCCAGCCTGCAGCCGTGATCCTGACCACCCGCCAGAGTAGGGTGCCAACATTAGAAACTCCAAACCAGTAGGTCCAGCCTTGACTTGAAGAACAGCATGTCAGTAACTGGGGAGCTCAAGTTACCGTCCTTGGACTTAAGGAAGTAGTTTGAGTAACCCTCTTCCAGCCTCAGACACCTAGTCTCATGTAGTGACACTAAAACAGAAAACGATTGCCACCTTTTAACAATAACATTTACAAATCAACAATGCATAACAGGGATGGGAGGGTGGGGAAAGAGCTTCCAGGGATCCACAGGAACAAAGAGGAAGTGGACTCCCTGCACATCCCATATATAAGGTTGGTAAACCCCTCCCAACACAATTGCAACATTGTAACAAATACACACACAGCAGCAGCAGAACTCAACCAGGCCTTAACCCTTAACTACGCTCCGGGCTAATCCCCCTGCACTTTCTTAAGGGATTAAATGCCCTACATCTCCTGAGTGTCTGCTCGTAACATAAGTAATAACTTAACACTTAACAGTTGAACTTCAATAATTTTGTCAATAATAGGTGGGTGAAAGACCCGTGGGTCGTATTTATTAATACCAGCAATGGGAACTGGCAATGACAGGTAAATCAATCACGGGTGGCAGCAATCGGGGCCTACATAACTAACTATTGAATATATATATATAACCCCTTCTAGAAAATGGCCAAGGGACACTGCTGAAGACCACAAGGTGGAGATACTCAGTGCAGCTTTAATATAGGGGTTCTCACCCCGTTAATAATCAGCCCGAGCACGCCCAAGCATACCGAGCCTGTGACGTCACCCTGACCACAATGTTCATCATTCAAACCCCCTTTCAGCCTGCAGTCATGATCCTGACCACCCGCCACAAGAGACAGACCTGCAAATGAAATGGTCCAGACTCTTGCTGCCACCACTATATCCTTAGGAGTAACACCTGCCTGATGTTCTGAAGGAACAAATCTACTCCTGCCGGTTCTAAATGAACCCCATCCTGCCTATATAACCCCTTATGGGCTGCTGAGATGTTCCCATGCTCTAACAAAACCCTTGAGGTCCCCTACCTGTTTCCTCAGGTCCCTATTTATCTTTTTCCTGACCTGGAAAGCCGCTTTATGGCACACCATGTGCTTCCACCTCAATCTAGGGATAACATTCGACCACCCGATTTGTACACCTGGAAGCCAGAGTCTGAACTGCCGCAGATCCAACTGCATTGCCCGGATTAAATCTAATGTGGGGATGGCCCCCACATCATTGCCGCCAGCATGTAAAATCAGAATGTTGGGTTTTTCCCACCTTCTTGCGGCATCCTGTAACAATGCAGGCAGATCTGCCCAGGACAAACCCCTGTGCTCTAGCCAACGCAACACAGCCTTGGACGATGGAAATCCCAGCTGCTGTCCTCCTGGCATTGCTGCAGCTCTAACTGCAGCCCAGTGCACATAGGAATGGCCGACGATCCACACACATACAGGACCTGGACGTATGCCTGAAACAAAGAAACAAAAGTTAGCTTGCACGCCTACTGGACCTGACCATCATTAACCATGGCCAACCCCCCCTTTGTGCACCCATGCAAGCCCAATTCCCTTGATGCCCAATCGTCATCAACCTATACTCTTATGCGTACAGAGGCCTAACATAGAATTTGTACCGCTGCGATCTCCAACGCCCCAAGGAGTGAATGCGGTCTAATGACCAACTCAGCTCTGCTGCCATCATGGCCGCCCCTACCCTGAATGAGTGGGGGGCAATACGTGACCCATTGAGACCTGCCCGCTGCGCTACCCAGCCTAACACCGTCCTGAACTGGTATCTGGTCAGCGGGTCTCCATTCACATGTATAAGAAACCTGGAGGAGCCTCCTGGCTGCACCTCCAGGTATGAAGAGACCAGATGCACTGGGCAACAGGTGACCCCTGGCTGCCCCGGCAAGGAAAGCCAGGCTCCCTGGCCCTCCTGGTCCGTCTTAGACCTGGGGATAAAGAGAAGCACTGAATCATCCACAATCCTAACGTGATTGTGCATGACTCCCCCTTGATACGTCCATCTTGGCGCGTGGGACCAGCTCCTTCTCAGTGCCCCGTGAAATGCCAGCCCAAAGGCTGCCCCGAATAGCTGAACCTCAAAAGGCGAGGAACAGATCTCTGGCAATACCGCCAGCAATTTAACCAGTCGATCTGCTGTACTGGGTTCCCTAGCATCATGCCTCAGATCCTCCAATCGGCCCCACCCCTGGATTAACTGTTTCACTAGGAAGGAGCGTGACGCATCATGAAATGTGTACAACCTGCAAAAGAAGGCTACGGCAGAAAGCCTAGAGACCACTGCCCCCTTTTTTACTTGCTTACCTCTCAGGTCAGCCAACCACTGCAAAATAAATCCCTGCTCACCTTCGCAAGAAGGAAACTCACGGAGGTCGCAGAAACCAACCCACTCACTCCAATACCTCACGTAGGCCGACCAAGTGTTGGGTGCCAAAGAGGCCCATAATACGGGGATCAGCCTCTGCAGTCCTTCGCCATCTGCCACAGAAAGAGAGGGAAGAAAGACCGTTAGGAGCCACAGTTGGCGCCGCCGCCCTAAACGCCTCCCACTGGAAGCAAGACAATGCATCCGCCACTATGTTCTGGACCCCTGGGACATGACGAGCCCTAAAATCAATGTTCCACTGCAGACATCTCAACACCAGGTGTCGCAGGTAATGCACCACCACAGGCGATGAAGCTGAAAGTCTGTTAACGGCAAAAACTACGCTGAGATTATCCGTCCAGAAAATCACAGCCATGTTGCTGAAGAGGTGCCCCCACAGCTCAACTGCAACTACGATGGGAAACAGTTCCAAGAAGCAAAGGTTGCGTGTAAGCCCTAGGCCCACCCACTCAGATGGCCATGGCTCCGCACTCCATGCCCCTTTAAAGTAAGCTCCATATCCAGATGCCCCTATAGCATCCGTGAACAGATGCAAAGACTGATTGGACACTGGGTCACGCCTCCACATACAGACACCATTAAAATCCTGTAGGAACCATTCCAAAACCTTCAGATCCACCACAAGATCCCCCGTGATCTGGATGCCTGACGCTGCCGTCCTGCCGCCCCCAATCTTTGTTCCAACCTTTTGCTAAAAATCCTACCCCACGGGATGACTCTCCCCGCAAAGTTTAGGAGACCCAGGAGCAACTGCAACTACCTCAGCGAACATGTTTGCGCTGCGGCCATGGCGCGAACCGCCATCAACATTCGAGCCACCTTCTCTTTAGGCAGCCTGCATACCATTGCCATGGAATCTATTTTTATGCCAAGAAACGTCAGGCACGTGCAAGGTTGCTCCGTTTTATCCTCGGCAAGGGGAACCCCAAACCTAGCCATCATGAACCTCATGACGTTCATCAAGGAGGCACATTCCCCAACTGCCCAGTGGAGGAAAGTACTAAATGCCTCAAAATAAGCGCATGATATAGAACAGCCCATAGGCAGGCAATTATCTACATAGTAACCCCCTTCAAACCAGCACCCCATCAGTCTGAAAAATGATGGGTGGATTGGGAGAAGCCAGAACGCGGACTCTATGTCCAATTTAGCCATTAAGGCCCCAGGCCCCCTTTCCCTCACGATAGCCAGTGCGTCGTAAAACAACTGGTAGTGGACCAAGCTCAAATCCTCTGGAATGGCATCGTTCACAGACTACCGGTATAGTAAAACCCAGTCACAGGCCGGAGTCCAGCAATCTAGCAGCCGCCCTGTTCGGGTACCTGCTCAACCACCTACCGATAATAGAGACCCTAAGAGGCGAATCCACCCTTTCCCGTAGCACTCCCTTTAAACCCAAAGCATTCAGTTTGGGTGTCCCGCTTCTTGGAGCAATCCACCCCAGGGTGTTGCCCGCTGCAGAACTTGCAGATGTGCTTAAACGTGCAGGATGTGCCCCTGTCACATGCCTTATCCTGGTAAAGCCAGCACACACACCCTTGCCGCCGTCGAAAGCACAAGGGCTGCCTAGGCCCCTGAGTAACTACTCCCGAGCTCACTTGCGCCCCACGCTCCGCAACAAGATGCGCCCAGAGGTGTAGATCTGTAGAAGTGTAGCAATGGGTTACCCACCTTCTTTTACGGTAGATCATGTCATACTCCCTCCAGGCTCCGTCGGCAAATTTTCAACGTATTGCATCTATTGTGTCAACATACTTAAACAACGCGGTACCCTGATCTGGGAACCTCTCTAGATAGCATGTGGCATATAACACCGATGCCATTCCTCAAATGTGTCGGGCCATTTGAATATTTTAGGGCCCGTCCCATCTTCCGCCATTTCTTTGAATTTAAACGCTTCTGCGGATAATTCAAGCATGTTGACGTACTTACCATCCTGCATACGCTTCACCATCTTTGCCTTGGGTGGGCATGCCTTGGGTGGGCATGCCTTGGGTGGGCATGCAAACTATGCACCTGAATGTGTGGATAGGTGATAACTAAGCGCCAACTATATAACGCAACAGACCTCCAGCTCTAATAAATTGGCACCTAGTTGCCAAGGGTGGATTCAATTTTAAGATTGGATATCAGAGCGCCAAACAACGTAGGCAGGGTCTATGGGCAGATAGTCAAATACCAAAGGTAACAATAGGTTGAAATAATATGATTTAATACATAAGATAAAAAACTTGGTACATTTAAAATTATACAACAATTAGTCATGGATCCATGTTACACTTTAAAATATATATTGAAACACTTGGAACAATTTAAAAATGCTTGTAGAACAATTAATAACAACAACAAAAAATCTAACAAATAATGTCTATCGCATAAAACTTAAATTCTAATATGTGAATGCTAGGAGCGCTTATGCACACTCTATTTATAAAAACAATGGGTTACAATGCACAGGTGGATAGATTCCAGGTTGCTTGAAACCGGTGGGTGTGAAATGTAAGTGGCTCTGAATTGGGGTTTTGCCTATGTGTTTATCCAAAAAGGGTATAAATCCTAACAAGTGAAAAAATGTGAGAAAAATATTGCAGGGGTGTGGGAACCTTATTTTCAAAATAAACAAAGAATTCAAAATAAAACGATATACAAGTGAATTTTTGACAAATCAACTAATGCATACATAAAGCATAAATAGAACCAAATAAAACCAACAGCACAACTTTAACGTGTGTTCAAATGTGTTTCTGCTTGCTAACTGTGATGTGATGTGAACAAATATCTATTATAAACACTGAATAGTGGCAAAACATTGTGATTGGATTGAAATTGAACACAGGCTCTAAATTGATACCCTAAAATACAAATCTAAAGGGCTCAGAGTTGCTGAGCTAGATATAAGGGACTTGCTCAAAGAGCCTCAAGATGTTAATTAAAAGAGACCATATAACAACATTGGGTTAAAAAACGGATGATATAACATAAAATGCTTAAAAGTCCGAATAAATATTCAAATTGGATAATAAGAATCTTGCTATAGTCTATCTCAATATGGATCCCAACTGCTGATTATGTAGAAATCTTCTTGGGCAGTAGTTAACAAATAATTCCAACTTGCAATGTTGTCCCTTACCTGCCAAAAAAGGAAAGGCAAACAATAGTGCAGATGGCTTCTTAATGTGATCACAATTAAAATACTCCTTACCAGTCAACCGGTTTCGGTCTCCACTGACCTTTCTCAAGACTGAAGACTCAAGTCTTGAGAAAGGTCAGTGAAGTCATGCGAGACCCTTTTGGCCCTGCTCTAGCCTCCGGGACCTTTCCTTTGCTTTGAGCCCCAGCACGTGCGGGGGCCGCCCTGGCCTTGCCACCACCTGAATTAGGCTGAGCGCGAGGAGGGTGCCCTATCGGCCTCCCCTCCTTTATTGTTGGCTATGGCAGAAGCCCTGGTGCGCACACCCTGCTGCGTGTCACCCGGAGTGCCCCCCGGGTGCACTTGCTGCCCTGCATCCTCTTCCACACTTGTCCCCCGACTTCTCTCTGCCGTGACCCCCACCAGCTTAGAATGGACCCCCCCAGCCCTCTGATGTCTACCATGTGTGCCCCCTTGAGCGGGTGTCGCCCCCCCCCCCCGAGGAGCTCCCTTGTTACTTCCGGAGCCAGGGGGAACGATCCGCTCTGCTCACCAGCCAAATTTTGAGTTTCTGTGGGTGGAAGTGATGTCACCGGAAGCAACGTCAGGGCGTGCAACATAACCGGAAGTCAACACGGTGGCCATCTTGGATGGGGAAACCAATGAAGACGGACCGGAGGTCCAGGGCTATTTTTACATTTCTGCGGTGTTTGTGTTTAGCTGTAATTTTCCTCTTACTCATTTACTGTACCCACACATATTATGTACTGTTTTTCTCGCCATTAAATGGACTTTCTAAAGACATGATTATTTCCATCACATCTTATCATTTACTACAAAAAAAATATAAAATATGATGGAAACATTGAAAAAAACACACTTTTTCTAACTTTGACCCCCAAAATCTGTTAAACATCTACAACCACCAACAAACACTCATGCTAAATAGTTTCTAAATTTTGTCCTGAATTTAGAAATACCCAATGTTTACATGTTCTTTTTTGCAAGTTATAGGGCAATAAGTACAAGTAGCACTTTGGTATTTTCAAACTATTTTTTTTCAAACTTAGCGCTAGTTACATTGGGACACTGATATCTATCAGGAATCCCTCAATATCCCTTGACATGTTTATATTTTTTTAGTAGACAACCCAAAGTATTGATCTAGGCCCATTTTGGTATATTTCATGCCACCATTTCACCGCCAAATTTGTCACTAAGTTTTTCACAAACTTTAGGTTTCTCACTGAAATTATTTACAAACAACTTGTACTATTATGGAAAAAAATGGTTGTAAATGCTTCTCTGGGATCCCCTTTATTCAGAAATAGCAGACTTATATGGCTCTGGCGTTACTTTTTGATAATTAGAAGGCCGTTAAATGCCACTGCGCACCACATTCTTATTATGCTTAGCAGTGAAGGGGTTAATTAGGTAGCTTGTAGGGTTAATTTTAGCTTTAGTGTAGAGATCAGACTCCCACCTGACACATCAGACCCCCTGTTGGTCTAATTCATCAGCATATTCATTTTACAATGAATATTAATACAAGTCCCAATTCTAAATCTCAGTGTGATACATTTTTACAAGTCTGCATTTTTATCTATGTGAATGATATTACTCAAAAACTATAGCCTAGATTACAAGTGGTGTGCTATTTAGTGTTTTTATTTGTGTGCAAACAACGGCAGAAGTAAACTTTAAACAAACGCAGGTTTTCGGGTGTATTACAAGTTGAAAGTAAATGGTTTGTGCAAAAGCGAAATATGATGCAGTAACTTCAAGACTTTGGATATCACAAGCGTGTTAACATCTCTATATAGACTTCAATGGAACACGCTGATGAAAAAAAACTAACACTTAATGTTTGTGCGCTAAAAGTAACACGCCAGTTGTAATCTACACCTATAAGTATAATGACGGTATGCTGTATTTATGTATAACATAAACGGGTCATGCCACAGGAAATCTATATGGCAGAATCTAATACAAATATAAGCACGCATATACAACAGACATTAGGGTTAAGTGGTTCAACTCCATAATAACTAAAGGTAAAGACCCAATCCGTGTGCTCAGAGCTCTCGGGTGGCCCACTAAAAGGCATTAGTAGTTGTCACAAACCTAATATTTACACATTGCTCTGTGTCTGGGCCACACGTCGATCTGCCCATCACCTCCGCTAAAATGGAACAAATAGACAACTTCTTCTCCTTCTATTGGAAGTGCTCCTTATAAATCATAAACAATCAATCACCCCTTTCCAGGTCCTGTCCATTAGGGAGAAAAGGATTATCTTGTACACAGAAGACAATCTAAAAGCAAATTTGGCAGCTGCCGTCAAATGTCTTTTGTGCAGAAATTTAAACACCTTGAACGTGAATATGTCTGTTATGTTTTATACACAACATTTATCTAAAGCCACTTACACAGACAGTAACTGAAGAAAGGTGCACTGCAGGGTGGAGACATCAGATTAAAAAAATCTATTTATTAGGTTAAGATACTGTTTTCACATTTTCTATATAAATAACTATTTTGTTCAATAATCAGATTGATGTATTTTATAAGTGCTCTATTTGTACAAATGCAGCCACATGATCTTATTAATGTCACAAATGTGACTGTGGCTAAGATCCTGGTACCTTAATAAGGAGGGAGCTCAGATCATCTGAGAAGAGTTTAGCGACGGCATCCAACGGTCACGCAACAACCTACAGCCTCTAACATTGTCCTAACAATTGTGCCACTTCAGATGAGAGGGGGCGACCCTTCCTTATTATTACTTTATTAGAGCTTCCTTTAAATAGCTTCAAATATCTGATAACGCTCTCTTTAAGGGAGAAAAATTCCATGGACAGTTCTAGATTTCCATCCAGCTAAATATCGAGAGTGAAGGCGTTAGAGGTGGGTACTATATCTTCAGTTCCTTAATCCTCCCATATCCCTCTGTAACCTCTCTCTGAGCACTGGGCGTGTACAAATGGCGCTAATTTGTAACTAATGGCCCTCTGAGGATTGTAAACGCTATGGTTGCGATATGATTTACTTTAATAATTGTTGGAGAAAGGAAAATACATAAATAAGAAAGTCTGAAAGGAAGGGGTAAAAGAAGGAAGGATTTCTGTATTATTTCAGTAGTCAAAAGACCTAGATATAGCTGTTACAAGGCTTCTTCAGATTTGCTGAAATCAGAGGGGAGAGGACCTACAGCACAACTGATAATTATCCACAACAGTCATGTTTCAGCAATGCATGTGTATAATCCCTTAATATTGGATCCATATTCGTTTCAGCAATGCATGTGTATAATCCCTTAATATTGGATCCATATTCGTTTCAGCAATGCATGTGTATAATCCCTTAATATTGGATCCATATTCGTTTCAGCAATGCATGTGTATAATCCCTTAATATTGGATCCATATTCGTTTCAGCAATGCATGTGTATAATCCCTTAATATTGGATCCATATTCGTTTCAGCAATGCATGTGTATAATCCCTTAATATTGGATCCATATTCGTTTCAGCAATGCATGTGTATAATCCCTTAATATTGGATCCATATTCGCTGTGCTGGAACAATCTCCTAGATTTCGAGTTTTGTTGGTAAAGACCCGTGTAGCTAACGCAGCTTTTTTTCCTACCGCTGCTTCCAAACAACGCTGGTATTGAGAGTTGTCTGAGGGGCTGCATTAGGCTGCAAAAAAGGGTGCATTGAGCCGAATTTACCGCCACTTCAACCCTCAATACCCGCGTTGCTTACGGTAGCGGTAAAATGGCAAAACGTACTCATGCACGATTCCCCCATAGGAAACAATGGGGCAGTTTGGTATGAAAAAACCTAACACCTGCAAAAAAGCAGCGTTCAGCTCTCAACGCAGCCCCATTGTTTCCTATGGGGAAACAGTTTCTAAGTCTGCACCTAACACCCTAACATGAACCCTGAGTCTAAACACTCCTAACTTACACTTATTAACCCCTAATCTGCCGCCCCCGCTATCACTGACACCTGCATTATACTATTAACCCCTAATTTGCCGCTCCGGACACCGCCGCAACCTACATTATCCCTATGAACCCCTAATCTGCCCCCCCAACGTCGCTGCTACCTTAACTACACTTATTAACCCCTCGCCGCTACTCTAATAAAGTTATTAACCCCTAAACCACAGCACTCCCGCCTCGCAAACCCTATAATAAATAGTATTGACCCCTAATCTGCCCCCCCCCCCAACGTCGCCACCACCTAACTTCAAGTATTAACCCCTAATCTGCCGACCGGACCTCGCCGCTACTCTAATAAATGTATTAACCCCTAAAGCTAAGTCTAACCCTAACCCTAACACCCCCTAAGTTAAATATAATTTTAATCTAACAAAACAAATTAAATCTTATTAACTAAAGTATTCCTATTTAAAACTAAATACTTACCTGTAATATAAACCATAAGATAGCTACAATATAACTAATAATTGTATTGTAGCTATTTTAGGATTTATTTTTATTTTACAGGCAACTCTGTATTTATTTTAACCAGGTACAATAGCTATTAAATAGTTATTAACTATTTAATAGCTACCTAGTTAAAATAATTACAAAATTACCTGTAAAATAAATCCTAACCTAAGTTACAATTAAATCTAACACTACACTATCAATAAATTAATTAAATAAATTAAATAAATTACCTACAATTACATACAATTAAATCAACTAAACTAAATTACAAAAAAAAACCCCCACTAAATTACAAAAAATAAAAAAAGATTACAAGAATATTAGGCTAATTACACCTACTCTTCGCCCCCTAATAAAATAACCCCCCCCCCCAAAATAATAAAGGTCCCTACCCTATTCTAAATTAAAAAGTAACCAGCTCTTTTACCAGCCCTTAAAAGGGCTTTTTGCGGGGCATTGCCCCAAAGTAATCAGCTCTTTTGCCTGTAAAAAAAATACAACCCCCCCAACATTAAAACCCACCACCCACATACCCCTACTCTAACCCAAACCCCCCTTAAATAAACCTAACACTACCCCCCTGAAGATCTCCATACTTTGAGTCGTCTTCACCCAGCCGGGCTGAAGTCTTCATCTGATGGGGCAGAAGAGGACATCCAGACCGGCAGAAGTCTTCATCCTATCTGGGCAGAAGAGGACATCTGGACCGGCAGACATCTTCATCCAAGCGGCATCTTCTGTCTTCATCCATCCGGAGTGGAGCGGAGCCATCTTCTTCCAGCCGACGTGGATCCATCCTCTTCAACCGACGCCTACCCGCCGAATAAAGGTTCCTTTAAATGAAGTCATCCAAGATGGCGTCCCTCGAATTCCGATTGGCTGATAGGATTCTATCAGCCAATCCGAATTAAGGTAGGAAAAATCTGATTGGCGGATTGAATCAGCCAATCAGATTCAAATTCAATCCGATTTGCAGATTGGAACAGCCAATCAGATTGAGCTCGCATTGAGCTGAACAGCCAATAGAATGCAAACTCAATCTGATTGGCTGATTGGATCAGCCAATCGAATTGAACTTGAATCTGATTGGCTGATTTAATCAGTCAATCAGAGAATCCTATCAGCCAATCGGATGAAGACTTCGGCCCGGCTGGGTGAAGACGACTCAAGGTAGGGAGATCTTCAGGGGGGTAGTGTTAGGTTTATTTAAGGGGGTTTGGGTTAGAGTAGGGGTATGTGGGTGGTGGGTTTTAATGTTGGGGGGGTTGTATTTTTTTTACAGGCAAAAGAGCTGATTACTTTGGGGCATGCCCCGCAAAAAGCCCTTTTAAGGGCTGGTAAAAGAGCTGCTTACTTTTTAATTTAGAATAGGGTAGGGACCTTTATTATTTTGGGGGGCTTTTTTATTTTATTAGGGGGCTTAGAGTAGGTGTAATTAGCCTAATATTCTTGTAATCTTTTTTTATTTTTTGTAATTTAGTGGGGTTTTTTTTTTTGTAATTTAGTTTAGTTTATTTAATTGTATGTAATTGAAGGTAATTTATTTAATTAATGTATTGATAGTGTAGTGTTAGGTTTAATTGTAACTTAGGTTAGGATTTATTTTATAGGTAATTTTGTAATTATTTTAACTAGGTAGCTATTAAATAGTTATTAACTATTTAATAGCTATTGTACCTAGTTAAATTAAATACAAAGTTGCCTGTAAAATAAATATAAATCCTAAAATAGCTACAATATAATTATTAGTTATATTGTAGCTATATTAGGGTTTATTTTAGTTTTAAATAGGAATACTTTAGTTAATAAGATTTAATTTATTTCTTTAGATTAAAATTATATTTTATTTAGGGGGGTGTTAGGGTTAGACTTAGCTTTAGGGGTTAAGACATTTATTAGAGTAGCGGCGAGGTCCGGTAAGCAGATTAGGGGTTAATACTTGAAGTTAGGTGGCGGCGATGTTGGGGGGCAGATTAGGGGTTAATACTATTTATTATAGGGTTTGCGAGGTGGGAGTGCCGCGGTTTAGGGGTTAATAACTTTATTAGAGTAGAGACGAGGTCCGGTCGGCAGATTAGGGGTTAATAAGTGTAGGTAAGGTAGCGGCGACGTTGGGGGGGGCATATTAGGGGTTAATAAATATAATATAGGGGTCGGCGATGTTGGGGGCAGCAGATTAGGGGTTCATAGGGATAATGTAGGTGGCGGCGATGTGCGGTCGGCAGATTAGTGGTTAAAAATATTTATTATAGTGGCGGCGATGTGGGGGGACCTCGGTTTAGGGGTACATAGGTAGTTTATGGGTGTTAGTGTATTTTAGAGCATTGTAGTTAAGAGCTTTATAAACCGGCGTTAGCCCATAAAGCTCTTAATTACTGACTTTTTTGGCGTTAGGAGTCTTGTCGGTAGAGGGTCTACCGCTCACTTCAGCCAAGACTCTAAATACCAGCGTTAGGAAGATCCCATTGAAAAGATAGTATACGCAATTGGCGTAAGGGGATCTGCGGTATGGAAAAGTCGCGACTTGAAAGTGAGCGTTAGACCCTTTCCTGGCTGACTCTAAATACCAGCGGGCGGCCAAAAGCAGCATTAGGAGCCCTTAATGCTGCTTTTGACGGCTAACGCAGAACTCTAAATCTAGGTGAATATGTCTACACAAGCTCAGTCTAGTATTTGCCAAAAAAGAGAGAATAAAAGGTACTGCAAGGAAGAGCACATTTTAGAAAGAAAAACAGTTGAATACACTAAAATATAAGTAGGAGGATATAAAGAAAGAACAAGGTCATACACAGGAATTCAGGCAAAGAGAGTTTGAAATACAACACTTACCAATAATCAGTCTGGAGCAAGCAGAGTTAAACATGGATATCTGACATAGGTAGTCTTGAATCAAGATCAGGAGGCAGCAGGGGGCCATGCACAAAGTAATCAGGAATGATAATCAATCAAGCACTTCTTTGCAGAAAGAGTGATTGATTTATGGAATAAACTTCCTCAAGAGGAAATAATGACAAACACTGTGGGGGGCAAAAAATGCCTGGGACAAGCATAAGGCTATCCTACAAACTAGATAAGTTTATACTTTCAGGTAATATCGGGCAGACTTCCTGGGCCTATGGATCTTATCTGCCGTCAATATCTATGTTACTATTAAAGCACAGCAACATCTGATTGGAATAATGCAATACTTTTCCTATACTAGTTATCCTGCAAGACCCACACACAAGCATACATAAATATATATATATATATATATATATATATATATATATATATATATATATATATATATATATACATACATACTGTATATACCACACAAACACACACATACTTATATATACATGTACACATATACATATATGTATACAAAAATGTACTCATATACAAATACCTATATGCAATTGCACACACATATATATACACACACACACAATACATATATATATATACATACAAACACACAAATGTATTTATATACACATTTGCACACAAATATACACATAAACATATATGCACTTTCACACATTTATTTACAGAGATATACATATATTTACACAAATATACACAAAGAGATATACACACAATCCATACTACTAAATGTAATAGACTGTGACACATACATAAATACACAGTGTGTTCTATTTGACACAATGACATAGTAAATCATACACATATAAGCATACTTATGTACACACACATACATATTAATCAGGGGCGGAGGGTCACTGATTAGTCTTCTATGTAATATAAATATTACTGATTTGCCGTCAGTCTCCTTGATTGTTATCAGCAGTGGTTTATTGAATGACAGAATTTGTAAAATGTCATGTGATGTAATTCCCTGGAATGTGAGACTCGGTCAGAGCTGTGTATGGTACTGTGTACTGTGATATTCTGCATATTATATATCTGTATGGAACCGTGTACTGTGATATTCTGCATATTATATATCTGTATGGTACTGTGTACTGTGCTATTCTGCATATTATATATCTGTATGGAACCGTGTACTGTGCTGTTCTGCATATTATATATCTGTATGGCACTGTGTACTGTGCTATTCTGCATATTATATACTGTGTACTGTGCTATTCTGCATATTATATATCTGTATGGCACTGTGTACTGTGCTATTCTGCATATTATATATCTGTATGGTACTGTGCTATTCTGCATATTATATATCTGTATGGTACTGTGTACTGTGATATTCTGCATATTATATATCTGTATGGTACTGTGTACTGTGCTATTCTGCATATTATATATCTGTATGGCACTGTGTACTGTGCTATTCTGCATATTATATATCTGTATGGCACTGTGTACTGTGCTATTCTGCATATTATATATCTGTATGGTACTGTGCTATTCTGCATATTATATATCTGTATGGTACTGTGTACTGTGCTGTTCTGCATATTATATATCTGTATGGTACTGTGCTGTTCTGCATATTATATATCTGTATGGTACCGTGTACTGTGCTGTTCTGCATATTATATATCTGTATGGTAGTGTGTACTGTACTGTTCTGCATATTATATATCTGTATGGTACTGTGTACTGTGCTATTCTGCATATTATATATCTGTATGGCACTGTGTACTGTGCTATTCTGTATTTTATATATCTGTATTGTACTGTGTACTGTGCTATTCTGCATATTATATATCTGTATGGTACTGTGTACTGTGCTATTCTGTATTTTATATATCTATATGGTACTGTGTACTGTTCTGTTCTGCATATAATATATCTGTATGGTACTGTGTACTGTTCTGTTCTGCATATTATATATCTGTATGGTACTGTGTACTGTGCTGTTCTGCATATAATATATCTGTATGGTACCGTGTACTGTTCTGTTCTGCATATAATATATCTGTATGGTACTGTGTACTGTTCTGTTCTGCATATTATATATCTGTATGGTACCGTGTACTGTGCTGTTCTGCATATTATATATCTGTATGGTACTGTGTACTGTTCTGTTCTGCATATTATATATCTGTATGGTACTGTGTACTGTGCTATTCTGCATATTATATATCTGTATGGTACTGTGTACTGTGCTATACTGTATTTTATATATCTGTATGGTACCGTGTACTGTGCTATTCTGCATATTATATATCTGTATGGCACTGTGTACTGTGCTATTCTGCATATTATATATCTGTATGGCACTGTGTACTGTGCTATTCTGCATATTATATATCTGTATGGCACTGTGTACTGTGCTATTCTGCATATTATATATCTGTATGGCACTGTGTACTGTGCTATTCTGCATATTATATATCTGTATGGCACTGTGTACTGTGCTATTCTGCATATTATATATCTGTATGGTACTGTGTACTGTGCTATTCTGCATATTATATATCTGTATGGTACTGTGTACTGTGCTATTCTGCATATTATATATCTGTATGGTACTGTGCTATTCTGCATATTATATATCTGTATGGCACTGTGTACTGTGCTATTCTGCATATTATATATCTGTATGGTACTGTGTACTGTGTATTCTGCATATTATATATCTGTATGGCACTGTGTACTGTGCTATTCTGTATTTTATATATCTGTATGGTACTGTGTATTGTGCTATTCTGCATATTATATATCTGTATGGCACTGTGTACTGTGCTATTCTGCATATTATATATCTGTATGGTACTGTGTACTGTGCTATTCTGCATATTATATATCTGTATGGCACTGTGTACTGTGCTATTCTGCATATTATATATCTGTATGGTACTGTGTACTGTGCTATTCTGCATATTATATATCTGTATGGCACTGTGTACTGTGCTATTCTGCATATTATATATTTGTATGGTACTGTGTACTGTGCTGTTCTGCATATTATATATCTGTATGGTACTGTGCTGTTCTGCATATTATATATCTGTATGGTACTGTGTACTGTGCTGTTCTGCATATTATATATCTGTATGGAACCGTGTACTGTGCTGTTCTGCTTATTATATATCTGTATGCTACTGTGTACTGTGCTGTTCTGCATATTATATATCTGTATGGTACTGTGTACTATGCTATTCTGCATATTATATATCTGTATGGTACCGTGTACTGTGCTTGTTACGGTTACCCTTAGTCTCGCTGAGAGATGGACCGCTTAGTAGCCTGGATCCCTATTGCTAAAGAGGGGAGAAGCTGCTTTCCATAGTATTCTATATGAGTCTCGCAAATATAGAATAATCTCCCTTAGCTGCAGTACAGCTAGGATACCCTTCTGCCCACAAAAACGAGTCAACGCTGCGATTGAGGGTCAAACAAGAACTCAGGACTGGGATGCCCAGCCTGCTTTTTATTAAGGTTACATGCACACAGGGCACTCCCAGGGGGAGAGGGGGGGAAGCACAAAATCCCCCATCACACATTTAGATAGAGAGCACTGTCCTTTGACAGGCCACAATAGGATTACAGTACTTAAGATAACAAGTTTACAAGTTCATCTTATCAATTAGCAGTCTGGCTCCAGAGGTGATTAGACAATAGTTTCTAAAAGCTGAAAAAAAAGAGTTAACTCTTTATGAAATGAAACTTGTTACGGTTTTCTTGGAGCCCTTCTTAGGCGCTGGCTTGCTGGTTCAGGCATTGCTGCTGGGAAATAAGCTCTTCACAACAAAATAACTAATGCTTCTGTAACATTGCTCCCTTTCTGTGGAACACTCTGGCAGACACGGTCTGACCCCTTTTCGGGGCAGACTAAGGCTGTCCAGACCGCTGGTTATGCGGGGCTGAGGTCGGTTTGTCTGGACAACCCGTCGGCGTTGCCATTCTGTTTCCCAGGTCTGTAAGTAATGGTGAAATTGAAGGTTTGCAACGATAAGCTCCAACGTAATAGCCTGCCGTTATCTCCAGAGACCCGGTTCAGCCACACCAACGGGTTATGGTCGGTGACCAGAGTGAACTCCTGACCATATAAATAGGGAGTCAATTTCTTTAATGCCCACACCAAAGCCAAACACTCCTTTTCGACCGCTGCATAGCTGACTTCGCGGGGCAGGAGCTTCCGGCTGATGTAGGCAACTGGATGCTCCCCTCCATCTTCGCCTACTTGGCTGAGGACGGCTCCCAGCCCGAACATGGAAGCATCTGTATGGACGATAAAACGTTTGTTAAGGGCTGGGGCCGCCAAGACAGGAGCGTTAATTAGAGCATTTTTGAGAGCCTGGAAAGCCGTTTCACAGTGGGGAGACCACAGGACCTGTCGAGGTAAGTTCTTCTTGGTCAAGTCAGTCAGGGGTTTGGCAAGTGTGCTGTAGTCTGGTACGAACCGTCTATAGTACCCTGCCGTGCCCAGGAAGGCTAGGACCTGAGTCTTAGTGATGGGGGTGGGCCAATTGGCGACAGCTTCTATTTTGGCCGGCTCTGGTCGCTGCTTTCCACACCCCACCCGGTGACCCAGGTACTGTACCTCGGCCATCCCAAAGTGGCATTTTTCTGGCTTCAGAGTCAGGCCAGCAGCCCGGATCTGATCCAGAACCATTCCCACATGAGCTAAGTGGTCCTCCCAGGACTCACTGTGGATCGCTATGTCGTCCAGGTAGGCGCAAGCAAAACTCTGGAAGCCATCCAGGAGCCTATCCACCAAGCGCTGGAATGTAGCTGGGGCATTCTTCATCCCAAACGGCATTACCCTAAACTGATATAAGCCGAATGGGGTGACGAATGCCGACTTGGGGATAGCCTCCGGGGCCAGGGGAATCTGCCAGTAACCTTTGCAGAGGTCAATAGTGGTCAGGTAATTTCCCCTGGCTATACGATCGAGTAGCTCGTCTACCCTGGGCATAGGGTAAGCGTCCGTCACAGTATTTTCATTGAGCCTCCGATAGTCTACGCAGAACCGGGTGGTCCCATCTTTCTTGGGCACCAAGACAACTGGGGAGGCCCAGGGACTATCGGAGGGCTCAATTACCCTGAGCTGGAGCATCTCATCGATCTCCTTCTTCATTCCTGTCCTAACTGCTTCGGGGATTCGGTACGGAGCCTGGCGCAAGGGAGCTTGTCCCGGAGTATCTACCTGGTGGGTGGTTAAAGTAGTGTACCCTGGCTTCGGGGAGAAGGTGAGGTGTTTGGACTGGAGGAGTTGGTTGAGCTGCTCCCTTTCAGTGGGGCTAAGTCGGTCCCCTATCTGAACCTGCGCCACTATACCTGTGGGGAGGCTCTTTTCTAATAGGTCTGGAATGGGTAAACTGTCGGGGTCTTCCTGAGGGGAACAACATACGGCCGTCACGTTCTCTGGTCGCTCAAAATATTCCTTGAGCATGTTTACATGGAATGTCTTTCTAAGATTGTTGTCGTGGCAGCTAGCTATCACATAAGTGGTGTCTCCCCTTTTCTCTACGATCTGGTAGGGACCCTGCCAGGACGCCTGCAATTTGTCTGTCTTCACCGGCTTAAGTACTAACACCTTTTGTCCTATGGTGAAGATTCTCTTTCGGGCCCCCCGATCGTACCATACTTTCTGTCTTCTCTGGGCCAACTGGAGATTAGCCCGCACGGATTTGGCTAATTGCTCCATTCGGTCCCTGAGTTCCAGCACGTATGGCACAATTGGGACACCGTCAGCCTCCATCTCTCCCTCCCAGTGCTCCCGGATCAGGTTTAGGGGTCCCCGTACCTTTCTTCCGTAGAGCAACTCGAAGGGAGAGAACCCTGTCGTTTCCTGGGGCACCTCCCGATAAGCAAATAGGAGGTGCGGCAGGAAGCGTTCCCAGTCTCGGTATTCCTGAGTGAACGTCTTGAGCATTTGCTTGAGGGTCCCATTGAACCTCTCACACAGCCCGTTCGTCTGGGGGTGGTATGGGGAGCTTAGGAGGGACTTAATTTTGCAAACCTGCCAGAGTTGTTGGGTCAATTCAGCCGTAAATTGGGTGCCTCGGTCGCATAGGATTTCTTTTGGAAATCCTACCCGGGAGAACACCTGTACTAGTGCATTCGCTACCGTATCCGCTTGTATGTTGGATAGGGCGACAGCCTCTGGGTACCTGGTAGCGTAGTCCACTACGGTAAGAATGTATCGCTTACCGGAGGGACTAGGGGTAGCCAGTGGTCCCACTAGGTCAATAGCAACCCGGCTGAAGGGTTCCTCTACAATGGGCATATTTACTAGCTGGGCTTTAGGGTGATCGCCTCGCCTTCCTACTCGTTGACACACATCGCAGGTGTTACAGTAAGTTCTAACGTCAGCGTGCACCCCTGGCCAAAAGAACGTGTGAGTAATGCGGTGTAGGGTACGGGTAACGGCTAGGTGGCCTGCTAAGGGGATGTCGTGGCCTATTTTGAGGATTTCTTGACGGTATTTGTGGGGCACTACCAGCTGTCGCCTACGCTGTCCCCTTTTCTCTGTCCAGCGGTATAGTTTCCCTTTTTCCCATAAGAATGTTTCGTTATCTGCCCCGCCCCCTCCGGTCTCTGCTCGTTCCCGGTACTTTTGTAAGGTCGGGTCAGTCTTAGACTCTGCCTCGAAAGCATCTGGGGTGTCCCAGGGTATGGGGCCTAACCTGTCAGGCAAGGTCGGGGTAGGTCTTACCTGTGTCTCCCGCACTGGTGAAAGCTCTCGCTCCGTCCGGGCTTGGGCCCGTGTAGTCACTGGGTCCGCCTCGTTGTTGCATACTGGAGCATAGGCAGAAGTCATGGGGCCCAAATCGTTGCCCAGTAGTACTTCGGCAGGTAAATTATCCATTAGGCCCACGTTCACAGCCCCCTTTCCCGCTCCCCAATCAAGATGCACTTTAGCTGTTGGAATTTTGTACACATCCCCCCCCGCCACTCTAACGGCCACCGTCTGTCCGGATCGCTTGCGCTCTGGCACCAAATGACTCTGTACCAGCGTGATAGTAGCCCCTGTGTCTCGCAATCCCTCGGTAGATCGCCCCTCGAGCCATACCCTCTGCCGATGGTGCTGGCGGTTATCTGAGGCAGCATATACAGGGTCTGCCTCGTGAAGCGGCCCCACATATCCCTCCATAGGGGCCTCTTGGTTAACACAGAGGGCCCGGGCCGGACGATAGGACCCAGAGGGGTAATTGTAATTCCTGGGTGTCTGGTGCGTATTAAGGGGGCAGCTAGCCATGAAATGCCCTGGTTGCTTGCATCGGTGGCAAGTCGGTCTGGGACGCTCAGAGCTGTTATTGGGTGGTCCTGAGTGTCGGACGGGCCCTGTGGGCACCGGGGCTCGGAATTCAGCACGAGGGGGTGCACGGTAAACCTCTCTGGGTTCGACCCGTGCTGGAGCTCGGTAGTTCATGGGTTCGTGAAGACGGGAGTCATAATGTTCATCGGCCAATTTGGCTGCTTCTTCTAAGGTAGAAGGCCGCCTGTCTCGCAGCCATTCCTTCCCTTGCTGTTCCATGCCATTATAAAAATGTTCTAAGAGAAACAATTGTAAAATTTCCTCCCCAGTCACCGCTTTACTTCCGCTCAGCCAGTGATTTGCCGCTCTCCGCATTCGGTGCGCCCATTCCATATGGGTATCGTTAGGCTTCTTTTCCGTGCCCCGAAACTGTCGGCGATACGTGTCCGGAGTTACAGCGTATCGTCGCAACAGTGTCTCCTTAACTAGCTCATACTGTGTCACTTCATCAGCACCCAGAGTACGAAAGGCTTCCAGGGCTCGCCCGGATAGTTTCCCAGACAATATCGTGGGCCACTCTCTGTTGGGAATCTGGTGCAGGGCACATTGCCTTTCGAAGTCCGCCAAATATTCATCAATCCCTGTCTCGCTCTCTAGGAAGGGTCGAAATGCCGCATTGGGTATCTTGGGCCTCCCAGCATTTTCGACAGGGATGATTACCTGCGGGGCTTCAGCATTGCGGTGTGCGTTCGCTAGGTTGAGTTCGTGGGCTCGAGTCTCTCGTATATCCTTGTCCGCCTCCGCCATCAACTGCTGTACCAATTCCATGGAGGGGTTCGGCCCGTATAATGAGAGCCTTTCCCGAACAATCCTGGTTTTTTCGTCACTAATCGTGGTCGGTGTTTCCGCCATTGTGAAGCTCTGATCCAGTTCGGTCAATTCTGTGATCAGCTCTCTCCTCGGCCGGTTGCTGGCGTACCCCCCTCTGCTTTCAAGTAAATCCTTTAGGGTTGTACGCTTCAATTTTTCGTAAGCGCTCTCCATCCGTTCTGTACCTCTCCTAGGAAATCCAGGAAAATCCCGCCGCTGCCGCCAAATGTTACGGTTACCCTTAGTCTCGCTGAGAGATGGACCGCTTAGTAGCCTGGATCCCTATTGCTAAAGAGGGGAGAAGCTGCTTTCCATAGTATTCTATATGAGTCTCGCAAATATAGAATAATCTCCCTTAGCTGCAGTACAGCTAGGATACCCTTCTGCCCACAAAAACGAGTCAACGCTGCGATTGAGGGTCAAACAAGAACTCAGGACTGGGATGCCCAGCCTGCTTTTTATTAAGGTTACATGCACACAGGGCACTCCCAGGGGGAGAGGGGGGGAAGCACAAAATCCCCCATCACACATTTAGATAGAGAGCACTGTCCTTTGACAGGCCACAATAGGATTACAGTACTTAAGATAACAAGTTTACAAGTTCATCTTATCAATTAGCAGTCTGGCTCCAGAGGTGATTAGACAATAGTTTCTAAAAGCTGAAAAAAAAGAGTTAACTCTTTATGAAATGAAACTTGTTACGGTTTTCTTGGAGCCCTTCTTAGGCGCTGGCTTGCTGGTTCAGGCATTGCTGCTGGGAAATAAGCTCTTCACAACAAAATAACTAATGCTTCTGTAACAGTGCTGTTCTGCATATTATATATCTGTATGATACCATGTGCTGTGCTGTTCTGCATATTATATATCTATATGGTACTGTGTACTGTGCTGTTCTGCATATTATATATCTGTATGGAACCGTGTACTGTGCTGTTCTGCTTATTATATATCTGTATGCTACTGTGTACTGTGCTGTTCTGCATATTATATATCTGTATGCTACTGTGTACTGTGCTGTTCTGCATATTATATATCTGTATGGTACTGTGTACTGTGCTGTTCTGCATATTATATATCTGTATGGTACTGTTCTGTTCTGCATATTATATATCTGTATGGTACCGTGTACTGTGCTGTTCTGCATATTATATATCTGTATGGTACTGTGTACTGTGCTGTTCTGCATATTATATATCTGTATGGTACTGTGTACTGTTCTGTTCTGCATATTATATATCTGTATGGTACTGTGTACTGTGCTGTTCTGCATATTATATATCTGTATGGTACTGTGTACTGTGCTGTTCTGCATATTATATATCTGTATGGTACTGTGTACTGTGCTGTTCTGCATATTATATATCTGTATGGTACTGTGTACTGTTCTGTTCTGCATATTATATATCTGTATGGTACTGTGTACTGTTCTGTTCTGCATATTATATATCTGTATGGTACTGTGTACTGTGCTGTTCTGCATATTATATATCTGTATGGTACTGTGTACTGTTCTGTTCTGCATATTACATATCTGTATGGTACTGTGTACTGTGCTGTTCTGCATATTATATATCTGTATGGTACTGTGTACTGTTCTGTTCTGCATATTATATATCTGTATGGTACTGTGTACTGTTCTGTTCTGCATATTATATATCTGTATGGTACTGTGTACTGTGCTGTTCTGCATATTATATATCTGTATGGTACTGTGTACTGTGCTGTTCTGCATATTATATATCTGTATGGTACTGTGTACTGTGCTGTTCTGCATATTATATATCTGTATGGTACTGTTCTGTTCTGCATATTATATATCTGTATGGTACTGTGCTGTTCTGCATATTATATATCTGTATGGTACTGTGCTGTTCTGCATATTATATATCTGTATGGTACTGTGCTGTTCTGCATATTATATATCTGTATGGTACTGTGTACTGTGCTGTTCTGCATATTATATATCTGTATGGTACTGTGTACTGTGCTGTTCTGCATATTATATATCTGTATGGTACTGTGTACTGTTCTGTTCTGCATATTATATATCTGTATGGTACTGTGTACTGTTCTGTTCTGCATATTATATATCTGTATGGTACTGTGTACTGTGCTGTTCTGCATATTATATATCTGTATGGTACTGTGTACTGTGCTGTTCTGTATATTATATATCTGTATGGTACTGTGTACTGTGCTGTTCTGCATATTATATATCTGTATGGTACTGTTCTGTTCTGCATATTATATATCTGTATGGTACTGTGTACTGTTCTGTTCTGCATATTATATATCTGTATGGTACTGTGTACTGTGCTGTTCTGCATATTATATATCTGTATGGTACTGTGTACTGTGCTGTTCTGCATATTATATATCTGTATGGTACTGTGTACTGTGCTGTTCTGCATATTATATATCTGTATGGTACTGTGCTGTTCTGCATATTATATATCTGTATGGTACTGTGTACTGTGCTGTTCTGCATACTATATATCTGTATGGTACTGTGTACTGTGCTGTTCTGCATATTATATATCTATATGGTACTGTGTACTGTGCTGTTCTGCATATTATATATCTGTATGGTACTGTTCTGTTCTGCATATTATATATCTGTATGGTACTGTGTACTGTTCTGTTCTGCATATTATATATCTGTATGGTACTGTGTACTGTTCTGTATTGCATATTATATATCTGTATGGTACCGTGTACTGTGCTGTTCTGCATATTATATATCTGTATTGTACTGTGTACTGTGCTGTTCTGCATATTATATATCTGTATGGTACCGTGTACTGTGCTGTTCTGCATATTATATATCTGTATGGTACCATGTACTGTGCTGTTCTGCATATTATATATCTGTATGGTACTGTGTACTGTGCTGTTCTGCATACTATATATCTGTATGGTACTGTGTACTGTGCTGTTCTGCATATTATATATCTGTATGGTACTGTGTACTGTTCTGTTCTGCATATTATATATCTGTATGGTACTGTGTGCTGTTCTGCATATTATATATCAGTATGGTACTGTGTACTGTGCTGTTCTGCATATTATATATCTGTATTGTACTGTGTACTGTTCTGTTCTGCATATTATATATCTGTATGGTACTGTGTACTGTGCTGTTCTGCATATTATATATCTGTATGGTACTGTGTACTGTGCTGTTCTGCATATTATATATCTGTATGGTACTGTGTACTGTGCTGTTCTGCATATTATATATCTGTATGGTACTGTGCTGTTCTGCATATTATATATCTGTATGGTACTGTGCTGTTCTGCATATTATATATCTGTATGCTACTGTGTACTGTTCTGTTCTGCATATTATATATCTGTATGGTACCGTGTGCTGTTCTGCATATTATATATCAGTATAGTACTGTGTACTGTGCTGTTCTGCATATTATATATCTGTATGGTACTGTGCTGTTCTGCATATTATATATCTGTATGGTACTGTGCTGTTCTGCATATTATATATCTGTAGGGTACTGTGTACTGTTCTGTTCTGCATATTATATATCTGTTTGGTACTGTGTACTGTGCTGTTCTGCATATTATATATCTGTATGGTACTGTGCTGTTCTGCATATTATATATCTGTATGGTACTGTGTATTGTGCTTTTCTGCATATTATATATCTGTATGCTACCGTGTGCTGTGCTGTTCTGCATATTATTTATCTGTATGGTACTGTGTACTGTGCTGTTCTGCATATTATATATCTCTATGGTACAGTGTACTGTTCTTTCCTGCATATTATATATCTGTATGGTACCGTGTACTGTGCTGTTCTGCATATTATATATCTGTATGGTACCGTGTGCTGTTCTGCATATTATATATCAGTATGGTACCGTGTACTGCGCTGTTCTGCATATTATATATCTGTATGGTACTGTGTACTGTGCTGTTCTGCATATTATATATCTGTATGGTACCGTGTACTGTGCTGTTCTGCATATTATATATCTGCATGGTACTGTGTACTGTGCTGTTCTGCATACTATATATCTGTATGGTACTGTGTACTGTGCTGTTCTGCATATTATATATCTGTATGGTACTGTGCTGTTCTGCATATTATATATCTGTATGGTACTGTGTACTGTGCTTTTCTGCATATTATATATCTGTATGATACCGTGTGCTGTGCTGTTCTGCATATTATATATCTGTATGGTACTGTGTACTGTGCTGTTCTGCATATTATATATCTGTATGGTACCGTGTACTGTGCTGTTCTGCATATTATATATCTGTATGGTACTGTGTACTGTGCTGTTCTGCATATTATATATCTGTATGGTACTGTGTACTGTGCTGTTCTGCATATTATATATCTGTATGGTACTGTGTACTGTGCTGTTCTGCATATTATATATCTGTATGGTACTGTGCTGTTCTGCATATTATATATCTGTATGGTACTGTGCTGTTCTGCATATTATATATCTGTATGGTACTGTGTACTGTGCTGTTCTGCATATTATGTATCTGTATGGTACTGTGCTGTTCTGCATATTATATATCTGTATGGTACTGTGTACTGTACTGTTCTGCATATTATATATCTGTATGGTACTGTGTACTGTGCTGTTCTGCATATTATATATCTGTATGGTACCGTGTACTGTGCTGTTCTGCATATTATATATCTGTATGGTACTGTGTACTGTGCTGTTCTGCATATTATATATCTGTATGGTACTGTGTACTGTGCTGTTCTGCATATTATATATCTGTATGGTACCGTGCTGTTCGGCATATTATATATCTGTATGGTACTGTGTACTGTGCTGTTCTGCATATTATATATCTGTATTGTACTGTGTACTGTTCTGTTCTGCATATTATATATCTGTATGGTACTGTGTACTGTTCTGTTCTGCATATTATATATCTGTATGGTACCGTGTACTGTGCTGTTCTGCATATTATATATCTGTATGGTACTGTGTACTGTGCTGTTCTGCATATTATATATCTGTATGGTACTGTGTACTGTTCTGTTCTGCATATTATATATCTGTATGGTACTGTGTACTGTTCTGTTCTGCATATTATATATCTGTATGGTACTGTGTACTGTTCTGTTCTGCATATTATATATCTGTATGGTACTGTGTACTGTGCTGTTCTGCATATTATATATCTGTATGGTACTGTGTACTGTTCTGTTCTGCATATTATATATCTGTATGGTACCGTGTACTGTGCTGTTCTGCATATTATATATCTGTATGGTACTGTGTACTGTGCTGTTCTGCATATTATATATCTGTATGGTACTGTGTACTGTTCTGTTCTGCATATTATATATCTGTATGGTACTGTGTACTGTGCTGTTGTGCATATTATATATCTGTTTGGTACTGTGTACTGTGCTGTTCTGCATATTATATATCTGTATGGTACTGTGCTGTTCTGCATATTATATATCTGTATGGTACTGTGTATTGTGCTTTTCTGCATATTATATATCTGTATGCTACCGTGTGCTGTGCTGTTCTGCATATTATTTATCTGTATGGTACTGTGTACTGTGCTGTTCTGCATATTATATATCTCTATGGTACAGTGTACTGTTCTTTCCTGCATATTATATATCTGTATGGTACCGTGTACTGTGCTGTTCTGCATATTATATATCTGTATGGTACCGTGTGCTGTTCTGCATATTATATATCAGTATGGTACCGTGTACTGCGCTGTTCTGCATATTATATATCTGTATGGTACTGTGTACTGTGCTGTTCTGCATATTATATATCTGTATGGTACCGTGTACTGTGCTGTTCTGCATATTATATATCTGCATGGTACTGTGTACTGTGCTGTTCTGCATACTATATATCTGTATGGTACTGTGTACTGTGCTGTTCTGCATATTATATATCTGTATGGTACTGTGCTGTTCTGCATATTATATATCTGTATGGTACTGTGTACTGTGCTTTTCTGCATATTATATATCTGTATGATACCGTGTGCTGTGCTGTTCTGCATATTATATATCTGTATGGTACTGTGTACTGTGCTGTTCTGCATATTATATATCTGTATGGTACCGTGTGCTGTTCTGCATATTATATATCTGTATGGTACTGTGTACTGTGCTGTTCTGCATATTATATATCTGTATGGTACTGTGTACTGTGCTGTTCTGCATATTATATATCTGTATGGTACTGTGTACTGTGCTGTTCTGCATATTATATATCTGTATGGTACTGTGCTGTTCTGCATATTATATATCTGTATGGTACTGTGCTGTTCTGCATATTATATATCTGTATGGTACTGTGTACTGTGCTGTTCTGCATATTATGTATCTGTATGGTACTGTGCTGTTCTGCATATTATATATCTGTATGGTACTGTGTACTGTACTGTTCTGCATATTATATATCTGTATGGTACTGTGTACTGTGCTGTTCTGCATATTATATATCTGTATGGTACCGTGTACTGTGCTGTTCTGCATATTATATATCTGTATGGTACTGTGTACTGTGCTGTTCTGCATATTATATATCTGTATGGTACTGTGTACTGTGCTGTTCTGCATATTATATATCTGTATGGTACCGTGCTGTTCGGCATATTATATATCTGTATGGTACTGTGTACTGTGCTGTTCTGCATATTATATATCTGTATTGTACTGTGTACTGTTCTGTTCTGCATATTATATATCTGTATGGTACTGTGTACTGTTCTGTTCTGCATATTATATATCTGTATGGTACCATGTGCTGTTCTGCATATTATATATCTGTATGGTACTGTGTACTGTGCTGTTCTGCATATTATATATCTGTATGGTACTGTGTACTGTTCTGTTCTGCATATTATATATCTGTATGGTACTGTGTACTGTTCTGTTCTGCATATTATATATCTGTATGGTACTGTGTACTGTTCTGTTCTGCATATTATATATCTGTATGGTACTGTGTACTGTGCTGTTCTGCATATTATATATCTGTATGGTACTGTGTACTGTTCTGTTCTGCATATTATATATCTGTATGGTACTGTGTACTGTGCTGTTCTGCATATTATATATCTGTATGGTACTGTGTACTGTGCTGTTCTGCATATTATATATCTGTATGGTACTGTTCTGTTCTGCATATTATATATCTGTATGGTACTGTGTACTGTGCTGTTCTGCATACTATATATCTGTATGGTACTGTGTACTGTGCTGTTCTGCATATTATATATCTATATGGTACTGTGTACTGTTCTGTATTGCATATTATATATCTGTATGGTACCGTGTACTGTGCTGTTCTGCATATTATATATCTGTATGGTACTGTGTACTGTGCTGTTCTGCATATTATATATCTGTATTGTACTGTGTACTGTGCTGTTCTGCATATTATATATCTGTATGGTACCGTGTACTGTGCTGTTCTGCATATTATATATCTGTATGGTACCGTGTACTGTGCTGTTCTGCATATTATATATCTGTATGGTACTGTGTACTGTGCTGTTCTGTATACTATATATCTGTATGGTACTGTGTACTGTGCTGTTCTGCATATTATATATCTGTATGGTACTGTGTACTGTTCTGTTCTGCATATTATATATCTGTATGGTACTGTGTGCTGTTCTGCATATTATATATCAGTATGGTACTGTGTACTGTGCTGTTCTGCATATTATATATCTGTATGGTACTGTGTACTGTGCTGTTCTGCATATTATATATCTGTATGGTACTGTGCTGTTCTGCATATTATATATCTGTATGGTACTGTGCTGTTCTGCATATTATATATCTGTATGGTACCGTGTGCTGTTCTGCATATTATATATCAGTATGGTACTGTGTACTGTGCTGTTCTGCATATTATATATCTGTATGGTACTGTGCTGTTCTGCATATTATATATCTGTATGGTACTGTGCTGTTCTGCATATTATATATCTGTAGGGTACTGTGTACTGTTCTGTTCTGCATATAATATATCTGTTTGGTACTGTGTACTGTGCTGTTCTGCATATTATATATCTGTATGGTACTGTGCTGTTCTGCATATTATATATCTGTATGGTACTGTGTATTGTGCTTTTCTGCATATTATATATCTGTATGGTACCGTGTGCTGTGCTGTTCTGCATATTATTTATCTGTATGGTACTGTGTACTGTGCTGTTCTGCATATTATATATCTCTATGGTACAGTGTACTGTTCTTTCCTGCATATTATATATCTGTATGGTACCGTGTACTGTGCTGTTCTGCATATTATATATCTGTATGGTACCGTGTGCTGTTCTGCATATTATATATCAGTATGGTACCGTGTACTGCGCTGTTCTGCATATTATATATCTGTATGGTACTGTGTACTGTGCTGTTCTGCATATTATATATCTGTATGGTACCGTGTACTGTGCTGTTCTGCATATTATATATCTGCATGGTACTGTGTACTGTGCTGTTCTGCATACTATATATCTGTATGGTACTGTGTACTGTGCTGTTCTGCATATTATATATCTGTATGGTACTGTGCTGTTCTGCATATTATATATCTGTATGGTACTGTGTACTGTGCTTTTCTGCATATTATATATCTGTATGATACCGTGTGCTGTGCTGTTCTGCATATTATATATCTGTATGGTACTGTGTACTGTGCTGTTCTGCATATTATATATCTGTATGGTACTGTGTACTGTGCTGTTCTGCATATTATATATCTGTATGGTACTGTGTACTGTGCTGTTCTGCATATTATATATCTGTATGGTACTGTGTACTGTGCTGTTCTGCATATTATATATCTGTATGGTACCGTGCTGTTCGGCATAATATATATCTGTATGGTACTGTGTACTGTGCTGTTCTGCATATTATATATCTGTATTGTACTGTGTACTGTTCTGTTCTGCATATTATATATCTGTATGGTACTGTGCTGTTCTGCATATTATATATCTGTATGCTACTGTGTACTGTGCTGTTCTGCATACTATATATCTGTATGGTACTGTGTACTGTTCTGTTCTGCATATTATATATCTGTATGGTACCGTGTGCTGTTCTGTTCTGCATATTATATATCTGTATGGTACCATGTGCTGTTCTGCATATTATATATCAGTATGGTACTGTGTACTGCGCTGTTCTGCATATTATATATCTGTATGGTACTGTGCTGTTCTGCATATTATATATCTGTATGGTACTGTGTACTGTGCTGTTCTGCATATTATGTATCTGTATGGTACTGTGCTGTTCTGCATATTATATATCTGTATGGTACCGTGTACTGTGCTGTTCTGCATATTATATATCTGTATGGTACTGTGTACTGTGCTGTTCTGCATATTATATATCTGTATGGTACTGTGTACTGTCCTGTTCTGCATATTATATATCTGTATGGTACTGTGTACTGTGCTGTTCTGCATATTATATATCTGTATGGTACTGTGTACTGTCCTGTTCTGCATATTATATATCTGTATGGTACTGTGTACTGTGCTGTTCTGCATATTATATATCTGTATGGTACTGTGTACTGTGCTTTTCTGCATATTATGTATCTGTATGGTACTGTGCTGTTCTGCATATTATATATCTGTATGGAACTGTGTACTGTGCTTTTCTGCATATTATATATCTGTATGGTACCGTGTGCTGTGTTGTTCTGCATATTATATATCTGTATGGTACTGTGTACTGTGCTGTTCTGCATATTATATATCTGTATGGTACTGTGCTGTTCTGCATATAATATATCTGTATGGTACTATGTACAGTGCTGTTCTGCATATTATATATCTGTATGGTACCATGTACTGTGCTGTTCTGCATATTATATATCTGTATGGTACTGTTCTGTTCTGCATATTATATATCTGTATGGTACCATGTACTGTGCTGTTCTGCATATTATATATCTGTATGGTACTGTGTACTGTGCTGTTCTGCATATTATATATCAGTATGGTACCGTGTACTGCGCTGTTCTGCATACTATATATCTGTATGGTACTGTGTACTGTGCTGTTCTGCATATTATATATCTGTATGGTACCATGTACTGTACTGTTCTGCATATTATATATCTGTATGGTACTATGTACAGTGCTGTTCTGCATATTATATATCTGTATGGTACCATGTACTGTGCTGTTCTGCATATTATATATCTGTATGGTATTGTGCTGTTCTGCATATTATATATCTGTATGGTACTGTGCTGTTCTGCATATTATATATCTGTAGGGTACTGTGTACTGTTCTGTTCTGCATATTATATATCTGTATGGTACCGTGTACTGTGCTGTTCTGCATATTATATATCTGTATGGTACTGTGCTGTTCTGCATATTATATATCTGTATGGTACTGTGCTGTTCTGCATATTATATATCTGTATGGTACTGTGTACTGTGCTGTTCTGCATATTATATATCTGTATTGTACTGTGTACTGTGCTGTTCTGCATATTATATATCTGTATGGTACTGTGTACTGTGCTGTTCTGCATATTATATATCTGTATGGTACTGTGCTGTTCTGCATATTATATATCTGTATGGTACTGTGTACTGTGCTTTTCTGCATATTATATATCTGTATGGTACTGTGTACTGTGCTGTTCTGCATATTATATATCTGTATGGTACTGTGTACTGTGCTGTTCTGCATATTATATATCTGTATGGTACTGTGTACTGTTCTGTTCTGCATATTATATATCTGTATGGTACTGTGTGCTGTTCTGCATATTATATATCAGTATGGTACTGTGTACTGTGCTGTTCTGCATATTATATATCTGTATGGTACTGTGTACTGTGCTGTTCTGCATATTATATATCTGTATGGTACTGTGCTGTTCTGCATATTATATATCTGTATGGTACTGTGTACTGTTCTGTTCTGCATATTATATATCTGTATGGTACCGTGTGCTGTTCTGCATATTATATATCAGTATGGTACTGTGTACTGTTCTGTTCTGCATATTATATATCTGTATGGTACTGTGTACTGTGCTGTTCTGCATATTATATATCTGTATGGTACTGTGCTGTTCTGCATATTATATATCTGTATGGTACTGTGCTGTTCTGCATATTATATATCTGTAGGGTACTGTGTACTGTTCTGTTCTGCATATAATATATCTGTTTGGTACTGTGTACTGTGCTGTTCTGCATATTATATATCTGTATGGTACTGTGCTGTTCTGCATATTATATATCTGTATGGTACTGTGTACTGTGCTGTTCTGCATATTATATATCTGTATGGTAGTGTGCTGTTCTGCATATTATATATCTGTAGGGTACTGTGTACTGTTCTGTTCTGCATATAATATATCTGTTTGGTACTGTGTACTGTGCTGTTCTGCATATTATATATCTGTATGGTACTGTGCTGTTCTGCATATTATATATCTGTATGGTACTGTGTATTGTGCTTTTCTGCATATTATATATCTGTATGGTACCGTGTGCTGTGCTGTTCTGCATATTATTTATCTGTATGGTACTGTGTACTGTGCTGTTCTGCATATTATATATCTCTATGGTACAGTGTACTGTTCTTTCCTGCATATTATATATCATTATGGTACCGTGTACTGTGCTGTTCTGCATATTATATATCTGTATGGTACCGTGTGCTGTTCTGCATATTATATATCAGTATGGTACCGTGTACTGCGCTGTTCTGCATATTATATATCTGTATGGTACTGTGTACTGTGCTGTTCTGCATATTATATATCTGTATGGTACCGTGTACTGTGCTGTTCTGCATATTATATATCTGCATGGTACTGTGTACTGTGCTGTTCTGCATACTATATATCTGTATGGTACTGTGTACTGTGCTGTTCTGCATATTATATATCTGTATGGTACTGTGCTGTTCTGCATATTATATATCTGTATGGTACTGTGTACTGTGCTTTTCTGCATATTATATATCTGTATGATACCGTGTGCTGTGCTGTTCTGCATATTATATATCTGTATGGTACTGTGTACTGTGCTGTTCTGCATATTATATATCTGTATGGTACCGTGTACTGTGCTGTTCTGCATATTATATATCTGTATGGTACTGTGTACTGTGCTGTTCTGCATATTATATATCTGTATGGTACTGTGTACTGTGCTGTTCTGCATATTATATATCTGTATGGTACCGTGCTGTTCGGCATATTATATATCTGTATGGTACTGTGTACTGTGCTGTTCTGCATATTATATATCTGTATTGTACTGTGTACTGTTCTGTTCTGCATATTATATATCTGTATGGTACTGTGCTGTTCTGCATATTATATATCTGTATGCTACTGTGTACTGTGCTGTTCTGCATACTATATATCTGTATGGTACTGTGTACTGTTCTGTTCTGCATATTATATATCTGTATGGTACCATGTGCTGTTCTGCATATTATATATCAGTATGGTACTGTGTACTGCGCTGTTCTGCATATTATATATCTGTATGGTACTGTGTACTGTGCTGTTCTGCATATTATGTATCTGTATGGTACTGTGCTGTTCTGCATATTATATATCTGTATGGTACTGTGTACTGTGCTGTTCTGCATATTATATATCTGTATGGTACTGTGTACTGTGCTGTTCTGCATATTATATATCTGTATGGTACTGTGTACTGTCCTGTTCTGCATATTATATATCTGTATGGTACTGTGTACTGTGCTGTTCTGCATATTATATATCTGTATGGTACTGTGTACTGTGCTTTTCTGCATATTATGTATCTGTATGGTACTGTGCTGTTCTGCATATTATATATCTGTATGGAACTGTGTACTGTGCTTTTCTGCATATTATATATCTGTATGGTACCGTGTGCTGTGTTGTTCTGCATATTATATATCTGTATGGTACTGTGTACTGTGCTGTTCTGCATATTATATATCTGTATGGTACTGTGCTGTTCTGCATATAATATATCTGTATGGTACTATGTACAGTGCTGTTCTGCATATTATATATCTGTATGGTACCATGTACTGTGCTGTTCTGCATATTATATATCTGTATGGTACTGTTCTGTTCTGCATATTATATATCTGTATGGTACCATGTACTGTGCTGTTCTGCATATTATATATCTGTATGGTACTGTGTACTGTGCTGTTCTGCATATTATATATCAGTATGGTACCGTGTACTGCGCTGTTCTGCATATTATATATCTGTATGGTACTGTGTACTGTGCTGT
>NC_069499.1:1596417975-1596497975 GCF_027579735.1 Bombina bombina
GTGTTCGCATTATGTATCTGTATGGTACTGTGTGTTCTGCATATTATATATCTCTATGGTACGGTGTACTATGCTGTTCTGCCTATTATATATCTGTATGGTACGGTGTACTGTGCTGTTCTGCATATTATATATCTGTATGGTACTGTGCTGTTCTGCATATTATATATCTGTTTGGTACTGTGTACTGTGCTTTTCTGCATATTATTTATCTGTATGATACCAGTGTGCTGTTCTGTTCTGCATATATATATATCTGTATGGTACCAGGTGTACTCGTGCCTGTTCTGCATATTATATATCTGTAAATGGTACTGTGCTGTTCTGCATATTATATATCTGTAATGGTACTGTGTACTGTTCTGTTCTGCATATTATATATCTGTATGGTACTGTGCTGTGCTTTTTCTGCATATTATATATATGTATCTATATGGTCCTGTGTACTGTGCTGTTCTGCATATTATATATCTGTATGGTACTGTGTACTGTGCTGTTCTGCATATTATATATCTGTATGGTACGGTGTACTGTTGCTGTTCTGCATATTATATATCTGTATGGTAGTGTACTGTGCTGTTCTGCATATTATATATCTGTATGGTACTGTGTACTGTGCTGTTCTGCATATGTATATATCTGTATGGTATCCGTGCTTGTTCGGCATATTATATATCTGTATGGTACTGTGTACTGTGCTGTTCTGCATATTATATATCTGTATGGTACTGTGCTGTTCTGCATATTATATATCTGTATGGTACTGTGTACTGTGCTGTTCTGCATATTATATATCTGTATGGTACGTGTACTGTGCTGTTTGCATATTATTATCTGTATGGTACTGTGCTGTTCTGCATATTATATATTTATGGTACTGTGTACTGTTCTGTTCTGCATTATATATCTGTTTGGTACTGTGTACTTGTTCTGCATATTATAATCTGTATGGTACTGTGCTGTTCTGCATATTTATATCTGTATGGTACTGTGTACTGTGCTGTTCTGCATATTATAATCTGTATGGTACTGTGTACTGTGCTGTTCTGCATATTATATATCTGTATGGTACAGTGTGTGCTGTTCTGCATATTATATATCTGTATGGTACTGTGCTGTTCTGCATATTATATATCTGTATGGTACTGTTTTCTGTTCTGCATATTATATATCTGTATGGTACTGTGTACTGTCTGTTCTGCATATTATATATCTGTATGGTACTGTGTATGTCTGTTCTGCATATTATATATCTGTATGGTACTGTGTACTGTTCTGTTCTGCATATTATATATCTGTATGGTACCGTGTACTGTGCTGTTCTGCATATTATATATCTGTATGGTACTGTGCTGTTCTGCATATTATATATCTGTATGGTAGTGTACAGTGCTGTTCTGCATATTATATATCTGTATGGTACTGTGTACTGTGCTGTTCTGCATATTATATATCTGTATGGTACTGTGTACTGTGCTGTTCTGCATATTATATATTTGGTACTGTGTACTGTGCTTTCTGCATATTATATATGTTTGGTATGTGTTCTGTTCTGTTCTGCATATTATATATCTGTATGGTACTGTGTACTGTGCTGTTCTGCATATTATATATCTGTATGGTACTGTGTACTGTGCTATTCTGCATATTATATATCTGTATGGTACTGTGTACTGTGCTGTTCTGCATATTATATATCTGTATGGTACTGTGTACTGTTCTGTTCTGCATATTATATATCTGTATGGTACCGTGTACTGTGCTTTTCTGCATATTATATATCTGTATGGTACTGTGTACTGTGCTGTTCTGCATACTATATATCTGTATGGTACTGTGTACTGTGTGTTCTGCATATTATATATCTGTATGTGTACTGTGCTGTTCTGCATATAATATCTGTATGGTACTGTGTACTGTGCTGTTTCTGCATATTTATATTGTATGGTACAGTGCTGTGCTGTTCTGCATATTTATATCTGTATGGTACTGTGCTGTTCTGCATATTATATATCTGTATGGTACTGTGTCTGTTCTGCATATTATATATCTGTATGGTACTGTGTACTGTTCTGTTCTGCATATTATATATCTGTATGGTACTGTGTACTGTCTGTTCTGCATTTATATATCTGTATGGTACTGTGTACTGTGCTGTTCTGCATATTATATATCTGTATGGTACTGTGCTGTTCTGCATATTATATATCTGTATGGTACTATGTACAGTGCTGTTCTGCATATTATATATCTGTATGGTACGTGTTACTGTGCTGTTTGCTTAATATATATCTGTATGGTACTGTGCTGTTCTGCATATTATATATCTGTATGGTATGTGTACTGTGCTGTTCTGCATATTATATATCTGTATGGTACTGTGTACTGTGCTGTTCTGCATATTATATATCTGTATGGTACTGTGTACTGTGCTGTTCTGCATATTATATATCTGTATGGTACTGTGCTGTTCTGCATATTATATATCTGTATGGTACTGTGTACTGTGCTGTTCTGCATATTATATCTGTATGGTACTGTGTACTGTGCTGTTCTGCATATTATATATCTGTATGGTACTGTGTACTGTGCTGTTCTGCATATTATATATCTGTATGGTAGTGTGCTGTTCTGCATATTATATATCTGTATGTACTGTGCTGTTCTGCATATTATATATCTGTATGGTACCGTGTACTGTGCTGTCTCAGTATTATATATCTGTATGGTACCGTGTACTGTGCTGTTCTGCAATATTATATATCTGTATGGTACTGTGTACTGTGCTGTTCTGCATATTATATATCTGTATGGTACTGTGTACTGTGCTGTTCTGCATATTATGCCCGACATTATATATCTGTATGGTAGCGTGTACTGTGCTGTATCTGCATATTATATATCTGTATGGTACCGTGTGTACTGTGCTGTTCTGCATATTATAGTATCTGTATGGTACTGTGCTGTGCTGCATATTATATATCTGTATGTACTGTGTACTGGTGCTGTTCTGCATATTATATATCTGTATGGTACTGTGTACTGTGCTGTTCTGCATATTATATATCTGTATGGTACTGTGTACTGTGCTGTTCTGCATATTATATATCTGTATGGTACTGTGTACTGTGCATGTTCTGCACTATTATATATCCTGTATGGTACTGTTGCTGTTCTGCATATTATATATCTGTATGGCACTGTGTACTGTTCTGTTCTGCATATTATATATCTGTATGGCACTGTGTACTATGCTGTTCTCCATATTATATATCTGTATGGTACTGTGTACTGTGCTGTTCTGCATATTATATATCTGTATGGTACTGTGCTGTTCTGCATATTATATATCTGTTTGGTACTGTGTACTGTGCTTTTCTGCATATTATATATCTGTATGATACCGTGTGCTGTGCTGTTCTGCATATTATATATCTGTATGGTACCATGTACTGTGCTGTTCTGCATATTATATATCTGTATGGTACTGTGCTGTTCTGCATATTATATATCTGTATGGTACTGTGTACTGTTCTGTTCTGCATATTATATATCTGTATGGTACTGTGCTGTTCTGCATAGTATATATCTGTATGGTACTGTGTACTGTGCTGTTCTGCATATTATATATCTGTTATGGTACTGTGCTGTTCTGCATATTATATATCTGTATGGTACTGTGCTGTTCTGCATATTATATATCTGTATGGTACTGTGCTGTTCTGCATATTATATATCTGTATGGTACTGTGTGTTCTGCATATTATATATCTGTATGGTACAGTGTACTGTGCAGTTTCTGCATATTATTATCTGTATGTACTGTCTGTTCTGCATATTTATATATCTGTATGTACTGTGTTACTGTGCTGTTCTGCATATTATATATCTGTATGGTACTGGTAATGTGCTGTTCTGCATATTATATATCTGTATGGGTACGTGTACTGTGCTGTTCTGCATATTATATATCTGTATGGTACTGTGTGACTGTCTGTTCTGCAGATTATTTATCTGTATGGTACGTGTACTGTGCTGTTCTGCATATTATATATCTGTATGGTACTGTGTACTGTGCTGTTCTGCATATTAGTATATCTGTATGGTACTGTGTACTGTGCTGTTCTGCATATTATATATCTGTATGGGTACTGTGCTGTTTCTGCATACTATATATCTGTATGGTACTTGTGTACTGTGCTGTTCTGCATATTATATATCTGTATGGTACTGTGTTACTGTGCTGTTCTTGCATATTATATATCTGTATGGGTACAGTGTACTGTCGTTCTGCATATTAAATATCTGTATGGTACTGTGTACGTGCTGTTCTGCATATTATATATCTGTATGGTACTGTGCTGTTCTGCATATTATATATCTGTATGGGTACTGTGTACTGTTGCTGTTCTGCATATATATATCTGTATGGTACTTGTTCTGTTCTGCATTTATAGTATCTGATGTACTGTTACTGTGCTGTTCTGCATATATATATCTGTATGGTACTGTGTTACTGTGCTGTTCTGCATATTATATATCTGTATGGGTCTGTGTACTGTGCTGTTCTGCATATTATATATCTGTATGGTACTGTGTACTGTGCTGTTCTGCATATTATATATCTGTATGGTACTGTGTACTGTGCTGTTCTGCATATTATATATCTGTATGGTACTGTGTACTGTACTGTTCTGCATATTATATATCTGTATGGTACTGTGTACTGTGCTGTTCTGCTATATATATCTGTATGGTACTGTGTACTGTGCTGTTCTGCATATTATATATCTGTATGGTACTGTGTACTGTGCTGTTCTGCATATTATATATCTGTATGGTACTGTGTACTGTGCTGTTCTGCATATTATATTTCTGTATGGTACCGTGTACTGTGCTGTTCTGCATATTATATATCTATATGGTACTGTGTACTGTACTGTTCTGCATATTATATATCTGTATGGTAGTGTACTGTGCTGTTCTGCATATTATATATCTGTATGGTACTGTGTACTGTGCTGTTCTGCATATTATATATCTGTATGGTACAGTGTACTGTGCTGTTCTGCATATTATATATCTGTATGGTACTGTGCTGTTCTGCATATTATATATCTGTATGGTACTGTGTACTGTGCTGTTCTGCATATTATATATCTGTATGGTACTGTGTACTGTGCTGTTCTGCATATTATATATCTGTATGGTACTGTGTACTGTGCTGTTCTGCATATTATATATCTGTATGGTACCGTGTACTGTGCTGTTCTGCATATTATATATCTGTATGGTACTGTGCTGTTCTGCATATTATATATCTGTATGGTACTGTGTACTGTGCTGTTCTGCATATTATATATCTGTATGGTACTGTGTACTGTGCTGTTCTGCATATTATATATCTGTATGGTACTGTGTACTGTGCTGTTCTGCATATTATATATCTGTATGGTACTGTGTACTGTGCTGTTCTGCATATTATATATCTGTATGGTACCGTGTACTGTGCTGTTCTGCATATTATATATCTGTATGGTACTGTTCTGTTCTGCATATTATATATCTGTATGGTACTGTGCTGTTCTGCATATTATATATCTGTATGGTACTGTGTACTGTGCTGTTCTGCATATTATATATCTGTATGGTACTGTGCTGTTCTGCATATTATATATCTGTATGGTACTGTGCTGTTCTGCATATTATATTCTGTATGGTACCGTGTGCTGTGCTGTTCTGCATATTATATATCTGTATGGTACTGTGTACTGTGCTGTTCTGCATATTATATATCTGTATGGTACTGTGCTGTTCTGCATATTATATATCTGTATGGTACTGTGCTGTTCTGCATATTATATATCTGTATGGTACCGTGTGCTGTGCTGTTCTGCATATTATATATCTGTATGGTACCGTGTACTGTGCTGTTCTGCATATTATATATCTGTATGGTACTGTGCTGTTCTGCATATTATATATCTGTATGGTACTGTGCTGTTCTGCATATTATGTATCTGTATGGTACTGTGCTGTTCTGCATATTATATATCTGTATGGTACTGTGCTGTTCTGCATATTATATATCTGTATGGTACTGTGCTGTTCTGCATATTATATATCTGTATGGTACCGTGTGCTGTGCTGTTCTGCATATTATATATCTGTATGGTACTGTGTACTGTGCTGTTCTGCATATTATATATCTGTATGGTACTGTGCTGTTCTGCATATTATATATCTGTATGGTACTGTGCTGTTCTGCATATTATATATCTGTATGGTACTGTGCTGTTCTGCATATTATGTATCTGTATGGTACTGTGCTGTTCTGCATATTATATATCTGTATGGTACCGTGTGCTGTGCTGTTCTGCATATTATGTATCTGTATGGTACTGTGCTGTTCTGCATATTATATATCTGTATGGTACCATGTACTGTGCTGTTCTGCATATTATGTATCTGTATGGTACCGTGTACTGTGCTGTTCTGCATATTATATATCTGTATGGTACTGTGCTGTTCTGCATATTATATATCTGTATGGTACTGTGCTGTTCTGCATATTATATATCTGTATGGTACCGTGTACTGTGCTGTTCTGCATATTATATATCTGTATGGTACCGTGTACTGTGCTGTTCTGCATATTATATATATTGGTCTGGTACTGTATGTACTGTGCTGTTCTGCATATTATATATCTGTATGGGTACTGTGTACTGTACTGTTCTGCATATTATATATCTGTATGAGTACAGTCTGTCTGCATACTATGTACTGTATTAGGTACCGTGCATACTGGCTGTCTGCATATATATATCTGTATGGGTACCTGTGTACTGTGCTGTTCTGCATATTATATAATCTGTATGGTACCCTGTGTACTGTGCCTGTTCTTCATCATTCATATATCTGTATGAGTACTGTGTACTGTGCTGTCTGCATATTATATTTCTGTATGGTACCTGTGTACTGTGGCTGTCTCTGCTATATTATATATCTGTATGGTACTGTGTACTGTGCTGTTCTGCCATCATTATATCTCTGTATGGTATGTGTACTGTGCTGTTCTGCATATTATATATCTGTATTTGGTTAACCGTGTACATGTGCTGTTCTGCATATTATATATCTATGGTACTGTGCTGTACTGCATTTATATACTGTGGACTGATACTGCAGATCTGCCTATATACTGTATGAGTACAGTTACTGTGCTGTCTCTGCATATGTATATAATCTGTATGGTACTGTGACTGTGCTATCTGCATATTATATAATCTGGTATGGTACTGTGTACTGTGCTGTTCTGCAAATTATATATCGTGGTATGTGTACTTGTGTAATCTTGGTATGTGCGTTCTGCATATTATATATCTGCTAATGGGTAATGTGTACTGAGCTAGTTCTGCATATTATATATCTGTATGGCTCTGTGTACTGTGCTGTTCTGCCATACTATATATCTGTATGGTACTGAGTACTTGCTGTACTGCATATTATATATCTGTATGGTACTGTGTAATGTGCTGTTCTGCATATATTATGTATCTGTAATTGTGTACTGTGTGTACTGCATATTTTATATCTCTATGGTACTGTGTACTGTGCTATTCTGCTATCTTATATATCTGTATGGGACTGTGTACTGTGCTGTTCTGCATATTATATATCTGTATGGTACCTAGTGTACTGTGCTGTTCTGCATATTATATATCTGTATGGTACTGTGCTGTCTGCATATTATAACTGTTGACTGTGTACTTGCTGTTCTCATATTAAATATCTGTATGGGTACTAGTTTGTACTGTGCTGTTCTGCATATTATATATCTGTAATGGTACTGTGTACTGTTCTGTTCTGCATATTATATATCTGTATGGTACTGTGTTACTGTCTGTTCTGCATATTAATATATCTGTATGGTACTGTGTACTGTGCTGTTCTGCATATTATATATCTGTATGGTACTGTGTACTGTGCTGTTCTGCATATTATATATCTGTATGGGTACTGTGTACTGTTGCTGTTCTGCATATTATATATCTGTATGGTACTGTGTACTGTGCTGTTCTGCATATTATATATCTGTATGGTACTGTGTACTGTGCTGTTCTGCATATTATATATCTGTATGGTACTGTGTTACTGTGCTGTTCTTCATATATATATCTGTATGGTACTGTGTACTGTTCTGTTCTGCATATTATATATCTGTATGGTACTGTGTACTGTGCTGTTCTGCATATTATATATCTGTATGGTACTGTGTACTGTACTGTTCTGCATATTATATATCTGTATGGTACTGTGTACTGTGCTGTTCTGCATATTATATATCTGTATGGTACTGTGTACTGTGCTGTTCTGCATATTATATATCTGTATGGTACTGTGTACTGTGCTGTTCTGCATATTATATATCTGTATGGTACTGTGTACTGTGCTGTTCTGCATATTATATATCTGTATGGTAGTGTACTGTGCTGTTCTGCATATATATATCTGTATGGTACTGTGTACTGAGTGCTGTTCTGCATATTATATATCTGTATGGTACTGTGTACTGTGCTGTTTCTGCATATTATATATCTGTATGGTACTGTGCTGTTCTGCAAATATATATCTGTATGGTACTGTGTACTGTGCTGTTCTGCAATATTATATATCTGTATGGTACTGTGCTGTTCTGCATATTATATATCTGTATGGTACTGTGCTGTTCTGCATATTATATATCTGTATGGTACTGTGCTGTTCTGCATATTATATATCTGTATGGTACTGTGTACTGTGCTGTTCTGCATATTATATATCTGTATGGTACTGTGCTGTTCTGCATATTATATATCTGTATGGTACTGTGTACTGTGCTGTTCTGCATATTATATATCTGTATGGTACTGTGTACTGTGCTGTTCTGCATATTATATATCTGTATGGTACTGTGTACTGTGCTGTTCTGCATATTATATTTCTGTATGGTACCGTGTACTGTGCTGTTCTGCATATTATATATCTGTATGGTACTGTGTACTGTGCTGTTCTGCATATTATATATCTGTATGGTACTGTGTACTGTGCTGTTCTGCATATTATATATCTGTATGGTACTGTGTACTGTGCTGTTCTGCATATTATATATCTGTATGGTACAGTGTACTGTGCTGTTCTGCATATTATATATCTGTATGGTACTGTACTGTGCTGTTCTGCATATTATATATCTGTATGGTACTGTGTACTGTTGCTGTTCTGCATATATATATCTGTATGGAACAGTGTACTGTGCTGTTCTGCATATTATATATCTGTATGTACAGTGCTGTTCTGCATATTATATATCGGTATGGTACTGTGTACTGTTCTGTCTGCATATTATATATCTGTATGGTACCGTGTACTGTGCTGTTCTGCATATTATATATCTGTATGGTACTGTGCTGTCTGCATATTATGTTATCTGTATGGTACTGTGCTGTTCTGCATATTATATATCTGTATGGTACTGTGTACTGTTCTGTTCTGCATATTATATATCTGTATGGTACTGTGTACTGTGCTGTTCTGCATATTATATATCTGTATGGTACTGTGTACTGTGCTGTTCTGCATATTATATATCTGTATGGTACTGTGTACTGTGCTGTTCTGCATATTATATATCTGTATGGTACTGTGTACTGTTCTGTTCTGCATATTATATATCTGTATGGTACTGTGTACTGTGCTGTTCTGCATATTATATATCTGTATGGTACTGTGTGTACTGTGCTGTTCTGCATATTATATATCTGTATGGTACTGTGTACTGTGCTGTTCTGCATATTATATATCTGTATGGTACCAGTGTACTGTGCTGTTCTGCATATTATATATCTGTATGGTACGTTGTGTACTGTGCTGTTCTGCATATTATATATCTGTATGGTTACTGTGTACTGTGCTGTTCTGCATATTTTATATCTGTATGGTACTGTGTACTGTGCTGTTCTGCATATTATATATCTGTATGGTACTGTGTACTGTGACTGTTCTGCATATTATATATATCTGTATGGTTACTGTGTACTGTGCTGTTCTGCATATTATATATCTGTATGGTACTGTGTGTACTGTGCTGCTTCTGCATATTATATATCTGTATGGTACTGTGTACTGTGCTGTTCTGCATATTATATATCTGTATGGTACTGTGTACTGTGCTCTGTTCTGCATATTATATATCTGTATGGTACCGTGTACTGTGCTGTTCTGCATATTATATATCTGTATGGTACTGTGTACTGTGCTGTTCTGCATATTATATATCTGTATGGTACCATGTACTGTGCTGTTCTGCATATTATATATCTGTATGGTACCTTGTACTGTGCTGTTCTGCATATTATATATCTGTATGGTACTGTGTACTGTGCTGTTCTGCATATTATATATCTGTATGGTACTGTACTGTGCTGTTCTGCATATTATATATCTGTATGGTACCTGTGTACTGTGCTGTTCTGCATATTATATATCTGTATGGTACTTGTACTGTGCTGTTCTGCATATTATATATCTGTATGGTACTGTGTACTGTGCTGTTCTGCATATTATATATCTGTATGGTACTGTGTACTGTGCTGTTCTGCATATTATATATCTGTATGGTACTGTGCTGTTCTGCATATTATATATCTGTATGGTACTGTGTACTGTGCTGTTCTGCATATTATATATCTGTATGTACTGTGTACTGTGCTGTTCTGCATATTATATATCTGTATGGTACTGTGTACTGTGCTGTTCTGCATATTATATATCTGTATGGTACTGTGTACTGTGCTGTTCTGCATATTATATATCTGTATGGTACTGTGTACTGTGCTGTTCTGCATATTATATATCTGTATGGTACTGTGTACTGTGCTGTTCTGCATATTATATATCTGTATGGTACTGTGTACTGTGCTGTTCTGCATATTATATATCTGTATGGTACTGTGTACTGTGCTGTTCTGCATATTATATATCTGTATGGTACTGTGTACTGTGCTGTTCTGCATATTATATATCTGTATGGTACTGTGTACTGTGCTGTTCTGCATATTATATATCTGTATGGTACTGTGTACTGTGCTGTTCTGCATATTATATATCTGTATGGTACTGTGTACTGTGCTGTTCTGCATATTATATATCTGTATGGTACTGTGTACTGTGCTGTTCTGCATATTATATATCTGTATGGTACTGTGTACTGTGCTGTTCTGCATATTATATATCTGTATGGTACTGTGTACTGTGCTGTTCTGCATATTATATATCTGTATGGTACTGTGTACTGTGCTGTTCTGCATATTATATATCTGTATGGTACAGTGTACTGTGCTGTTCTGCATATTATATATCTGTATGGTACTGTGTACTGTGCTGTTCTGCATATTATATATCTGTATGGTACTGTGTACTGTGCTGTTCTGCATATTATATATCTGTATGGTAGTGTACTGTGCTGTTCTGCATATTATATATCTGTATGGTACTGTGTACTGTGCTGTTCTGCATATTATATATCTGTATGGTACTGTGTACTGTGCTGTTCTGCATATTATATATCTGTATGGTACTGTGTACTGTGCTGTTCTGCATATTATATATCTGTATGGTACTGTGCTGTTCTGCATATTATATATCTGTATGGTACTGTGCTGTTCTGCATATTATATATCTGTATGGTACTGTGTACTGTGCTGTTCTGCATATTATTTATCTGTATGGTACTGTGTACTGTTCTGTTCTGCATATTATATATCTGTATGGTACCGTGTGCTGTTCTGTTCTGCATATTATTTATCTGTATGGTACTGTGTACTGTTCTGTTCTGCATATTATATATCTGTATGGTACTGTGTACTGTGCTGTTCTGCATATTATATATCTGTATGGTACTGTGTACAGTGCTGTTCTGCATATTATATATCTGTATGGTACTGTGTACTGTGCTGTTCTGCATATTATATATCTGTATGGCACTGTGTACTGTGCTATTCTGCATATTATATATCTGTATGGTACCGTGTGCTGTTCTGTTCTGCATATTATATATCTGTATGGTACCGTGTGCTGTTCTGTTCTGCATATTATATATCTGTATGGTACCGTGTACTGTGCTGTTCTGCATATTATATATCTGTATGGTACTGTGTACTGTGCTGTTCTGCATATTATATATCTGTATGGTACTGTGTGCTGTTCTGCATATTATATATCTGTATGGTACTGTGCTGTTCTGCATATTATATATCTGTATGGTACTGTGTACTGTTCTGTTCTGCATATTATATATCTGTATGGTATTGTGTACTGTGCTGTTCTGCATATTATGTATCTGTATGGTACTGTGTACTGTGCTGTTCTGCATATTATATATCTGTATGGTACTGTGTACTGTGCTATTCTGCATATTATATATCTGTATGGTACTGTGTACTGTTCTGTTCTGCATATTATATATCTGTATGGTACTGTGTACTGTGCTGTTCTGCATATTATATATCTGTATGGTACTGTGTACTGTGCTATTCTGCATATTATATATCTGTATGGTACTGTGTACTGTGCTGTTCTGCATATTATATATCTGTATGGTACTGTGTACTGTGCTGTTCTGCATATTATATATCTGTATGGTACCGTGTACTGTGCTTTTCTGCATATTATATATCTGTATGGTACTGTGTACTGTGCTGTTCTGCATACTATATATCTGTATGGTACTGTGTACTGTGCTGTTCTGCATATTATATATCTGTATGGTACTGTGCTGTTCTGCATATTATATATCTGTATGGTACTGTGTACTGTGCTGTTCTGCATATTATATATCTGTATGGTACAGTGCTGTGCTGTTCTGCATATTATATATCTGTATGGTACTGTGCTGTTCTGCATATTATATATCTGTATGGTACTGTTCTGTTCTGCATATTATATATCTGTATGGTACTGTGTACTGTTCTGTTCTGCATATTATATATCTGTATGGTACTGTGTACTGTTCTGTTCTGCATATTATATATCTGTATGGTACTGTGTACTGTGCTGTTCTGCATATTATATATCTGTATGGTACCGTGTACTGTGCTGTTCTGCATATTATATATCTGTATGGTATTGTGCTGTTCTGCATATTATATATCTGTATGGTACTGTGCTGTTCTGCATATTATATATCTGTATGGTACTGTGTACTGTTCTGTTCTGCATATTATATATCTGTATGGTACTGTGTACTGTGCTGTTCTGCATATTATATATCTGTATGGTACTGTGTACTGTGCTGTTCTGCATATTATATATCTGTATGGTACTGTGTACTGTGCTGTTCTGCATATTATATATCTGTATGGTACTGTGTACTGTTCTGTTCTGCATATTATATATCTGTATGGTACTGTGTACTGTGCTGTTCTGCATATTATATATCTGTATGGTACTGTGTACTGTGCTGTTCTGCATATTATATATCTGTATGGTACTGTGTACTGTGCTGTTCTGCATATTATATATCTGTATGGTACTGTGTACTGTACTGTTCTGCATATTATATATCTGTATGGTAGTGTACTGTGCTTTTCTGCATATTATATATCTGTATGGTACTGTGTACTGTGCTGTTCTGCATATTATATATCTGTATGGTACTGTGTACTGTGCTGTTCTGCATATTATATATCTGTATGGTACTGTGTACTGTCCTGTTCTGCATATTATATATCCATATGGTACTGTGTACTGTTCTGTTCTGCATATTATATATCTGTATGGCACTGTGTACTGTGCTTTTCTGCATATTATGTATCTGTATGGTACTGTGTACTGTGCTGTTCTGCATATTATATATCCATATGGTACTGTGTACTGTTCTGTTCTGCATATTATATATCTGTATGGTACTGTGTACTGTGCTGTTCTGCATATTATATATCTGTATGGTACTGTGTACTGTGCTGTTCTGCATATTATATATCTGTATGGTACCGTGTACTGTGCTGTTCTGTTCTGCATATTATATATCTGTATGGTACCATTTACTGTGCTGTTCTTCATTAGTGATGTCGCGAACCTAAAAATTTCGGTTCGCGAACGGCAGACTCTAACTTCCGCAAATGTTCGGGAACCGGCCAACCGGGCGAACCGCCATTGACTTTAATAGGCAGGCGAACTTTAAAACCCACAGGGACTCTTTCTGGCCACAATAGTGATGGAAAAGTTGTTTCAAGGGGACTAACACCTGGACTGTGGCATGCCGGAGGGGGATCCATGGCAAAACTCCCACGGAAAATTACATAGTTGATGCAGAGTCTGCTTTTAAGCCATAAAGGGCCTACATCACCTAACATTCCTAAATTGTTTGGAATAACGTGCTTTAAAACATCAGGTATGATGTCGTATCTATCAGGTAGTGTAAGGGTTACGCCCGCTTCACAGTGACAGACCAAACTCCCCGTGTAACGCACCGCAAACAACCGCAAACAGTCCATTTGCACAACCAGGAGATAGATAGATTTGATAGATAGATACAAATTACATAGATCAATAGATGCAATATACATTTGATAGATACGAATAACATAGAACAATCGATGCAATATACATTTGATAGATACGCATTACATAGATCAATAGATGCAATATATATTTGATAGATATGATTGATAGTTAGATAGATTCAATAGATAAATAGATAGATTTGATAGATATATAATTTCCCTGACAGAGTATAACAATAATTCATGCGGTTTGGGACCCGTGGTTTGTTAAGTAGTATTATTCTTAGCAGTTTACTACCTGTTACTCCCCCTATCGGGGGAGGTCTATATGGGCTGCATTTTTGGAACAGGGAGATGGAAGAAGATGCTTGGTCTGTCCTCCTACTTCAATTTTGGCCGAAACACAAGTGGCTGTCACAAAACAGTCCGGCCACGAGATAATAGATTTGATAGACAGATATACATAGATTGATAGTTAGATAGAATTGATAGAAGATAAATAGATAGATTTGATAGATATATAATTACCCTGACAAAGTATAATAATAAAACATGCGGTCTGGGACCCATGGTAATTAGGTTGTGTTAAATAGTACTATTCTTAGCAGTTTAATCCCTGTTACTCCCCCTATCGGGGGAGGTCTATATGGCCTGCCTGATTACCCTGACAAAGTATAACAATAAAACATGCAGTCTGGGACCCATGGTAACTAGGTTGTGTTAAGTAGTACTATTCTTAGCAGTTTAATCCCTGTTACTCCCCTTATCGGGGGAGGTCTATATGGCCTGCCTGATTACTCTGACAAAGTATAACAATAAAACATGCGGTCTGGGACCCATGGTAACTAGGTTGTGTTAAGTAGTACTATTCTTAGCAGTTTAATCCCTGTTACTCCCCTTATCGGGGGAGGTCTATATGGCCTGCCTGATTACCCTGACAAAGTATAACAATAAAACATGCGGGCTGGGACCGATGGTAAGATTACTTCCTTTTGCACAATAGAGTACAGGTATGGCATTGATTTTAGGAACCCAGAGATAATTTTTAGGAACCGGGAGATGGAAAAAGATGCTTGGACACCCAGTACAGGTCGTTCTCCTTCAGCCTTTTTAGACGATGGTCCACAACCCTCAACAGGCACAAAAGCATGAAACACCACATATGCCATCCTTTTGCACAATAGAGTACAGGTATGGCATCGATTTTAGGAACCCGGAGACAATTTTCAGGAAGGAACTGGGAGATGGAAAAAGATGCTTTGACACCCAGTACAGGTCGTTCTCCTTCAGCCTTTTTATACGATGGTCCACGACCCTCAACAGGCACAACAGCATGAAACACCACATATGCCACCCGGAGACAATTTTTAGGAAGGAACCGGGAGATGGAAAAAGATGCTTTGACACCCAGTACAGGTCGTTCTCCTTCAGCCTTTTTATACGATGGTCCACGACCCTCAACAGGCACAACAGCATGAAACACCACATATGCCATCCTTTTGCACAATAGAGTACAGGTATGGCATTGATTTTAGGAACCCGGAGATAATTTTTAGGAACCGGGAAATTGAACAAAAAACATGCTTGGACACCCAGTACAGGTCGTTCTCCTTCAGCCTTTTTATACGATGGTCCACAACCCTCAACAGGCACAACAGCATGAAACACCACATATGCCATCCTTTTGCACAATAGAGTACAGATATGGCATTGATTTTAGGAACCCGGAGATAATTTTTAGGAACCGGGAAATTGAACAAAAAACATGCTTGGACACCCAGTACAGGTCGTTCTCCTTCAGCCTTTTTATACGATAATCCACGACCCTCAACAGGCACAACAGCATGAAACACCACATATGCCATCCTTTTGCACAATAGAGTACAGGTATGGCATTGATTTTAGGAACCCGGAGATAATTTTTAGGAACCGGGAAATTGAACAAAAAACATGCTTGGACACCCAGTACAGGTCGTTCTCCTTCAGCCTTTTTATACGATAATTCACGACCCTCAACAGGCACAACAGCATGAAACACCACATATGCCATCCTTTTGCACAATAGAGTACAGGTTTTGCATTGATTTTAGGAACCCGGAGATAATTTTTAGGAACCGGGAGATGGAAAAAGATGCTTTGACACCCAGTACAGGTCGTTCTCCTTCAGCCTTTTTATACGATGGTCCACGACCCTCAACAGGCACAACAGCATGAAATACCACATATGCCATCCTTTTGCACAATAGAGTACAGGTATGGCATCGATTTTAGGAACCTGGAGATAATTTTTAGGAACCAGGAAATTGAACAAAAAACATGCTTGGACACCCAGTACAGTTCGTTCACCTTCAGCCTTTTTATACGATGCTCCACGACCCTCAACAGGCACAACAGCATGAAACACCACATATGCCATCCTTTTGCACAATAGAGTACAGGTATGGCATCGATTTTAGGAACCCAGAGATAATTTTTATGAACCGGGAGATGGAAAAAGATGCTTGGACACCCAGTACAGGTCGTTCTCCTTCAGCCTTTTTATACGGGTGTCCCCGACCCTCAACAGGCACAACAGCATGAAACACCCCATATGCCATCCTTTTGCACAATAGAGTACAGGTATGGCATCGATTTTAGGAACCCAGAGATAATTATTATGAATCGGGAAATTGAAAAAACATGCTTGGACACCCAGTACAGGTCGTTCTCCTTCAGCCTTTTTATACGAGGGTCCCTGACCCTCAACAGGCACAACAGCATGAAACACCACATATGCCATCCTTTTGCACAATAGAGTACAGGTATGGCATTGATTTTAGGAACCCGGAGATAATTTTTAGGAACCGGTAAATTGAACAAAAAACATGCTTGGACACCCAGTACAGGTCGTTCTCCTTCAGCCTTTTTATACGATAATCCACGACCCTCAACAGGCACAACAGCATGAAACACCACATATGCCATCCTTTTGCACAATAGAGTACAGGTATGGCATTGATTTTAGGAACCCGGAGATAATTTTTAGGAACCGGTAAATTGAACAAAAAACATGCTTGGACACCCAGTACAGGTCGTTCTCCTTCAGCCTTTTTATACGATAATCCACGACCCTCAACAGGCACAACAGCATGAAACACCACATATGCCATCCTTTTGCACAATAGAGTACAGGTATGGCATTGATTTTAGGAACCCGGAGATAATTTTTAGGAACCGGGAGATGGAAAAAGATGCTTTGACACCCAGTACAGGTCGTTCTCCTTCAGCCTTTTTATACAATGGTCCACGACCCTCAACAGGCACAACAGCATGAAACACCACATATGCCATCCTTTTGCACAATAGAGTACAGGTATGGCATTGATTTTAGGAACCCGGAGATAATTTTTAGGAACCGGTAAATTGAACAAAAAACATGCTTGGACACCCAGTACAGGTCGTTCTCCTTCAGCCTTTTTATACGATAATCCACGACCCTCAACAGGCACAACAGCATGAAACACCACATATGCCATCCTTTTGCACAATAGAGTACAGGTATGGCATTGATTTTAGGAACCCGGAGATAATTTTTAGGAACCGGGAGATGGAAAAAGATGCTTGGACACCCAGTACAGGTCGTTCTCCTTCAGCCTTTTTATACGATGGTCCACGACCCTCAACAGACACAACAGCATGAAATACCACATATGCCATCCTTTTGCACAATAGAGTACAGGTATGGCATCGATTTTAGGAACCTGGAGATAATTTTTAGGAACCAGGAAATTGAACAAAAAACATGCTTGGACACCCTGTACAGGTCGTTCACCTTCAGCCTTTTTATACGATGGTCCACGACCCTCAACAGGCACAACAGCATGAAATACCACATATGCCATCCTTTTGCACAATAGAGTACAGGTATGGCATCGATTTTAGGAACCCAGAGATAATTTTTATGAACCGGGAGATGGAAAAAGATGCTTGGACACCCAGTAAAGGTCGTTCTCCTTCAGCCTTTTTATACGGGTGTCCCCGACCCTCAACAGGCACAACAGCATGAAACACCCCATATGCCATCCTTTTGCACAATAGAGTACAGGTATGGCATCGATTTTAGTAACCCAGAGATAATTATTAGGAATCGGGAAATTGAAAAAACATGCTTGGACACCCAGTACAGGTCGTTCTCCTTCAGCCTTTTTATACGAGGGTCCCTGACCCTCAACAGACACAACAGCATGAAATACCACCACATATGCCATCCTTTTGCACAATTGAGTACAGGTATGGCATCGATTTTAGGAACCCGGAGACAATTTTTAGGAAGGAACCGGGAGATGGAAAAAGATGCTTTGACACCCAGTACAGGTCGTTCTCCTTCAGCCTTTTTATACGATGGTCCACGACCCTCAACAGGCACAACAGCATGAAATACCACATATGCCATCTTTTTGCACAATCGTGTACAGGTATGGCATCGATTTTAGGAACCCGGAGATAATTTTTAGGAACCGGGAGATGGAAAAAGATGCTTGGTCGGTACTCCTACTTCAATTTTGGGGCACTGCGCGTGCAATCTACTGTGCCACCAGATATGAGTGGTGTGTTAAGTATTACTATTCTTTGCAGTTTAATCCCTGTTATGTGCCTTTTTTTTGGTTTGGGCTTTGAAGCCACAGTGCAGCACCAGAGGCCAGAAGAATTAAGCATGTACACATGCCTGAAAAATTAGGTATTGTAGCAGCGGCCAGAAAAATTGATGTTTGTTTGACAGTTAGAAAGTGCCCTAAAACATTGCGGCTTGAACCCTAGTTTTTCGGCGGATAAGTCACGCAAGTCATCCGGCATTCGAAGATAAAATACAGCAGCGTGTGTACCATTTGTAGCCCAAGGCAGCTCGTCATCTAATCATGCCTTTTTTACTCTAACGTATCGCACAATGTAAGTCCCTTCGGGATCCATCCCTCATTCATTTTAATAAAGGTGAGATAATCAAGACTTTTTTGACCTAGGCGACTTCTCTTTTCAGTGACAATACCTCCTGCTGCACTGAAGGTCCTTTCTGACAGGACACTTGAAGCGGGGCAGGCCAGAAGTTCCATTGCAAATTGGGATAGCTCAGGCCACAGGTCAAGCCTGCACACCCAGTAGTCAAGGGGTCCATCGCTCCTCAGAGTGTCGAGATCCACAGTTAATGCGAGGTAGTCTGCTACCTGTCAGTTGAGTCTTTCTCTGAGGCTGGATCCCGAAGGGCTGTGGCTTTGCATAGGAGTTAAAAAGGTCCGCATGTCCTCCATCAACAACACGTCTGGAAAGCGTCCTGTCCTTGCCGGCGTGGTCATGGGAGGAGGAGGATTACTTTCATCTCTTCCCCTGTTAGATTCCCGTTGTGCTGTGACATCACCCTTATACGCTGTGTAAAGCATACTTTTTTTTTTTTTTTTTTTTTGCTCCATCCTTTCCGACTTGCGGGAATTCGGTAACATTTCAGTCACTTTATGCTTATACCGGGGGTCTAGTAGCGTGGACACCCAGTACAGGTAATTCTCCTTCAGCTTTTTTATACGAGGGTCCCTTAACAGGCACGACAGCATGAAAGACCCCATTTGCACAAGGTTGGATGCCAAGCTAATCATGTCCCGTTCCTCGTCCTCACCGATCTCACTGAAGTTATCTTCTTCCCCCAGCCACGTACAACACCACGGGAACCAGATAGGTGACAACAACGAGCTCCCTGGGATGCCTGTTGTGCTTGGTCTTCCTCCTCCTCCTCAAAGCCACATTCCTCCTCTGACTCCTCTTCCTTACAATCCTCTTCCTGCGTTGCCGCTGGTCCAGCAAGCGATGCTGATAAGGCTGTTTCTGGTGGTGATGGACACCACAACTCTTCCTCTTCACGCTCATCTACGGCCTGATCCAGCACTCTTCGCAGGGCATGCTCCAAAACAAATGGTATGATGTCGCTGATGGTGCCTTCGGTGCGACTGACAAGGTTTGTCACCTCCTCAAAAGGACGCATGAGCCTACAGGCATTGCGCATGAGCGTCCAGTAATTTGGCAAAAAAATCCCCAGCTCCCCAGAGGCTGTCCTAGCACCCCGGTCATACAAATACTCGTTAACAGCTTTTTCTTGTTGGAGCAGGCGGTCGAACATTAGGAGTGTTGAATTCCACCGTGTCGGGCTGTCGCAAATCAAGCGCCTCACTGGCAGGTTATTTCACCGCTGGATATCTGACAAGTGCGCCATGGCCATGTAGGAACACCTGAAATGGCCACACAACCTTCCAGGCCTGCTTCAGGACGTCCTGTAAGCCTGGGTACTTATGCACAAATCGTTGTACAATCAAATTACACACATGTGCCATGCACTGCACATGTGTCAACTTGCACAATTTCAATGCCGCCACCAAATTACTTCCGTTGTCAGAAACAACTTTGCCAATCTCCAGTTGGTGCGGAGTCAGCCACTGATCCACCTGTGCGGACAGGAGTGCTGGTGCGGTGTGACTCTCGGCTTTCAGGCAAGTCAACCCCAAGACGGCGTGACACTGCCGTATCCGGGATGTTGAATAGTACCTGGGGAGCTGGGGGTGCCGTTGATGTGGAGCAAGACGCAGCAGCAGAAGAGGACTCAGACGAGGAAGAGGTTATGGAAGAGGATGGAGTAGGAGGAGTAGAGGAGGTGGCAGCAGGCCTGCCTGCAAGTCGTGGCGGTGTCACCAACTCCTCTGCAGAGCCACGCATTCCATGCTTGTTATCCGTCAGCAGGTTTACCCAATGCGCAGTGTAGGTGATATACCTGCCCTGAGCATGCTTTGCAGATCAGCTATCATTGGTCAGATGGACCCTTGCCCCAACGCTGTGTGCCAGACATGCCATTACTTCCTTTCGCACAATCGAGTACAGGTTGGGGATTGCCTTTTGTGAAAAGAAATTTCAGCCGGGTACCTTTCACTGCGGTGTCCCAATAGCAACAAATTTTTTGAACGCCTCAGACTCCACCAGCTTGTATGGTAAAAGCTGGCGGGCTAAGAGTTCAGACAAGCCAGCTGTCAGACGCCGGGCAAGGGGGCGACTTTGGGAAATTGGCTTCTTACATTTCAAACATGTCCTTGACAGACACCTGACTGTGGGTAGATGACCAGGAACTGCTACGTAAGAGAGACTGAGTGGCGGATAGTTGAGAGGGGGCAAGGAGGACAGCAGTGGTTGACGTGGCTGAAGATGCTGGACCAGGAGGAGGATGGCGGCTTTGAGTTTGTGTGCTGCTTCTACTCATGTGTTCTTCCCATCGGCGTTTGTGATGTGAGACCATGTGCCTTCGCAAAGCAGTTGTACCTAGGTGGCTGTTGTCAGAGGCAGACACACACAAAAAATGCCACACTGCTGAGCTCTGCAATGACGGCATTCTGGTGGTGGCAACAACATGCGTTGATTGGTGTGTTGTCTGGCTGACCCCGGGTGCCGATGCATGCTGTCTGACTGTGCCACTAGCTCCTTGCGACAACCTCCCCCTACTTCCAACTCATCTCCTCCTCTCTGTCTCCCGATCTGAACTTTCCCCCTCTTCTTCTTCTCTTCTAGCGGGCACCCACGTGACATCCACGGACACATCATCAACAACCGCTTCACTTGTATCTGACAAATCAACAAAGGAAGCAGTAGCGGGTACAACATCATCATCATCATCACACCATACATCCATGTCTGTAATGCTGCCTGACTGAGACATATCACTGTTATCTACATCCTCTGTCAATGATGGTTGCGCATCACTCATTTCTTCCAACTGATGTGTCAATAACTCCTCTGACAGATCAAGTGAAGCGGCTGTGGTGCTAGTGTTGGTGGTGGCGGCAGGCGGGCGAGTGGCACTGGTCACTTGAGAGGTGCCCGAAGCTAAGCTGGAGGTGGATGGTGCGTCAAGGTTAGGACTAGGAGCGGAAGCTGTAGAAGATTGGGTGTCCTGTGTTAGCCATTCAACTAGGTCCTCTATTCGCGTCCATGGCACGTGGCCTCTGAACACTGTGCATAGTTGTAGGGTCTAAGGGAATCACAGCACCACAACCACAACGGCACCTGCGGGGTGGCCTGCCTCTGCCTGTCATTTTTTTTAAAATGTACACTTACACTACTATTAAACAAATTATGAGTGGTGGCACTGGGCAAGTGGGCACAATATACGCTGTGAGCCTGACACAAAAAAGCAGACTGATGTTTCACAATCCAAAAAGTTTATTTTTTCTTTAATGTACACTTACACTACTATTAAACAAGATATAAGTGGTGGCACTGGGAAAGTGGGCACAGTATACGCTGTGAGCATGACACAAAAAAGCAGACTGATGTTTCACAATCCAAAAAGTTTATTTTTTTTAAATGTACACTTACACTACTATTAAACAAGATATGAGTGGTGGCACTGGGCAAGTGGGCACAGTATACGCTGTGAGCCGGACACAAAAAAGCAGACTGATGTTTCACAATCCAAAAAGTTTATTTTTTTTTAAATGTACACTTACACTACTATTAAACAAGATATGAGTGGTGGCACTGGGCAAGTGGGCACAGTATACGCTGTGAGACAGTGGGACTGGCACACACGCTGGCAGGCAGGCAACTGAAATTAGATTGCACTAGCTGACTGATGTTTCACAGTCAAAAAAGTTTTTGTTTGAAATATTTACACTACTGTTACAACAAATATGAGTGGTGCCATTAACTTGGCAAATGAAGCTTGGCACACACACTGGCAGGCAGGCAACTTCAATTAGATTACAATAGCAGACTATAGGATTGAACTTCAATCCAATTGGCTGATTGCATCAGCCAATAGGATTTTTCTACCTTAATTCCGATTGGCTGATAGAATTCTATCAGCCAATCGGAATATAAGGGACGCCATCTTGGATGACGTCACTTATAGGTACCTTCATTCTATTTTAGTCGTCACCAGAAGAGGATGCTCCACGTCGGATGTCTTGAAGATGGACCCGCTCCACGCTGGTTGGATGAAGATAGAAGATGCCGTCTAGATGAAAACTTCTGTCCGGCTTGGATGAAGACTTCTGCCTGTCTGGAGGACCATTTCTGCCAGGCTTGGCTGAAGATTTCTGCCCGTCTGGAGGACCACTTCGCCCGGCTTGGATGAAGACGTCTCCCGGTAAGTCGATCTACAGGGGGTTAGTATTAGGTTTTTTTAAGGGTGTATTAGGTGGGTTTTATTTTTTAGATTAGGGTTTGGGCGGCAAAAGAGCTAACTGCCCTTTTAAGGGCAATGCCCATCCAAATGCCCTTTTCAGGGCAATGGGGAGCTTAGGTTTTTTTAGATAGTATTTTATTTGGGGAGTTGGTTGTGTGGGTGGTGGGTTTTACTGTTGGGTGGGTTGTTTGTATTTTTTTTTACAGGTAAAAGAGCTGATTACTTTGGGGCAATGCCCCGCAAAAGGCCCTTTTAAGGGCTATTGGTAGTTTAGTTTAGGCTAAGGTTTTTTTTTTTATTTGGGGGGGCTTTTTATTTTAATAGGGCTATTAGATTAGGTGTAATTAGTTTAAATTTCTGTAATTTGTTTATTATTTTCTGTAATTTAGTGTTTGTTTGCTTTTTTACTTTAGCTAATTTAATTTAGGTAATTGTATTTAATTTAGTTAATTTATTTAATTATAGTGTAGTGTTAGGTGTTAGTGTAACTTAGGTTAGGTTTTAATTTACAGGTAAATTTGTATTTATTTTAGCTAGGTAGTTAGTAAATAGTTAATAACTATTTAGTAACTATTCTACCTAGTTAAAATAAATTCAAACTTGCCTGTAAAATAAAAATAAATCCTAAGCTAGCTACAATGTAACTATTAGTTATATTGCAGCTAGCTTATGGTTTATTTTATAGGTAAGTATTTAGTTTTAAATAGGAATTATTTAGTTAATGATAGTAATTTTATTTAGACTTATTTAAATTATATTTACGTTAGTGGGTGTTAGGTTTAGGGTTAGACTTAGGTTTAGGAGTTAAGAACTTTATTATAGTGGTGGCGACGTTGGGGGGGCAGATTAGGGGTTAATAAATGTTGGTAGGTGGCGGCGAGGTTAGGGATGGCAGATTAGGGGTTAATAATATTTAACTAATGTTTGCGAGGCGGGGTACGGCGGTTTAGGGGCTTACATGTGTATTATAGTGGCAGCAACGTTGGGGGCGGCAGATTAGGGTTTAATAAGTGTAGGTAGGTGGCGGCGACATTGGGGGCAGCAGATTAGGGGTTAATAAATATAATGTAGGTGGCGGCGATATTAGGGTCAGCAGATTAGGGTTTCATAAATATAATATAGGTGGCGGCGGTGTCCGGAGCGGCAGATTAGGGGTTAACATTTTTATTTTAGTATTTGCGATGCGGGAGGGCCTCGGTTTAGGGGTTATAAGGTAGTTTATGGGTGTTAGTGTACTTTTTAGCACTTTAGTTATGAGTTTTATGCTACGGCTTTGTATCATAAAACTCTTAACTACTGACTTTTAAATGCGTTAGGGATCTTGGAGGTAGAGGGTGTACCTCTCACTTTTGGGCCTCCTAGGTTAGACTCGTAATGCCGGTGCTATGGAAGTCCCATAGAAAAAAGACGTTATGAAGTTTGCGCAAGTCATTTTGCGGTAAGACCAAAAAAGTGTGTGGTGCCCCTAAACCTGCAAGACTCGTAATACCAGCGGGCGTAAAAAAGCAGCGTTAGGACCTCTTAACGCTGCTTTTTTTACCCTAACGCACAACTCGTAATCTAGCCGAAAGGTTCTGCAACTATTAGACCATATAATAGAATTAATATTGACTGCACCACTGTGTAAGATTCTATTAAGGAGCTAGATAATTAGATAATTAGCAAAGTATATTACAGCAAGTGAAAAAACGGACTGCAACTATGTTGCCAAATCTGCTGTGCAATTAGAGCAGAGAATGAGAATGGAGAGCCAAATAGGCTAGGAGAGACTTAAGGGTTAATGCCTGCAGGGAGAGGGAAGTTAAGGAGAAAAGTTTCTGGGTCTGCAACAATGTCGCTGTTCAGTGTCACTCCTACCTTTTAAGAAGGCTTTGCACCAGGCTTGGGGCCTCTTCATCCTCTGGGATAGCTGCAAGTCTTTTGTCTTTTCCACACATCCATCGCTTTCCATGGACCGTGTTCGATGCTCCACTGTTCCTTCAAAGCGCTCCAGGAAGGATCCAGTCCTGCGCCAACCTGCAGTGTTGGAAGAAGAGTGAGAGTAGATGAGTATCACTGAATTCCCTTCTCAGGAAATTCAAACAATTACACCTCCTATTAGAGCTAACCCACTGCCCACACCAGAACCCCTTATTACCTTGGGTCCCTCAGGGAAACTAATACATACAGCTCAGGTGCTTAATGCTGATACCCAGCCCCTTACCCCCCCCCCCTCCTTCCCCTCAAGGGCCTTCAACTGCATCAGTTATACATGCAGGTCCCACGCTTGAGCATATTAAGTCAGAGGGAGGCCCAACCCATACCGGCCCAGCCTTCTAATGTACATTTACAGGCCCAAACTCCCAGCTCCCTGGCTACCTTAGTAGGCTACGCACAGTCAACTACCCTGTTAAATTAACCTATTATGGGTCCCCCGGTGGCCCTTGATGTTGGGGCCTTGCTGAATCCACACTCTATTGTGGCCTTACAGGGCCTCCCGCCTACCGACCCTTGCGCAGTGTCTTCCCTCCTTCAGACTCTTGCCTCCATTGTCGGCCATTCTCGGAGGGGTGGGGCCACTCCTGGAGGACTTCTCCCTGGTGGTCCGGTGGAATCCGTTCCTCTGGTGGTCCTCCGGCTGGGTGTCCCCTAGGTCCCGCCCCTTCCGGTGACGTCATCATGGAACCCGCTAGTCACATGCAAGCCACCCCAGATGCCAGGGCACACACTTCAGGCTCCGGTTCTCCCAGCGGTAGTTAGTCCATCATCCCTCCAGGGGCCCACAGGTGAGTTCGGGTCCTTGGCGGTTGCGGATGGAGGGCAGGGGGTGGGTCCTCACACACAGTGCAGAACTCTAGCCAGGGCTGTTAGTAGGCAGATGCGAGTAGGAATGAGATCCACATCACAGGCCTCAGCTCAGATGGGTAACATCACAGGCCATACTGGGCAACCGATGGGGTCAATCTCTGGGGGCAATACTGAAGGCCTCAATGTACTTGCGATGGGGGAAATCTCTGGGGGCAATACTAAAGGCCTCAATGCGCTAGGGAGGGGGGCAATATCTGGGAATAATAGTGAAGGCCACAATGTGCTTGCATTGGGGGCAATCCATGAGTTTCATAATGAAGGCCAAAATGCACTAGCGCTGGGACAAATTATTAATGTCAACTCAGTAGGCTGCAATGCGCTGGTGATGTGGGCTATTGATCTTAACCCTAGGCCCAGCTATAACATTGCCCCAGCGATGGGGGGCACTACTTCTGAGGGTCACATCCACAATAGGGCTCAATTGTGCATTGACACATAGTTAGTAGACATTATTAGTGCAAGGACCTCTGTTATGGGGGCACATACCAATGCTATGACCATTCCGATACAGGACCCTTCATCTCATGCAGGACAATTTCCTTCTCACACTGCTACCCCTGAATTTTCCTCTCCCTCCATTTACCACACAGTTAGGAACCTCTCTGCTTCCTACTCTACACAGGGACATATTTATGGGGGGACACTCAAGCACCTAGGGATGTTCACAACGTAGTGAGTAGCGTAGGAGCCTACATCTACATCAACCAAGGTACTCCGGACATGTTATTTCTCTTACAGGACTTGATTTCAGGAGAATGCTGGAATGACCCCGCTGCACAACGAGGGGTGCGTTCTGCCGGACCAGGTGAGCTCCAGATTTTCACACACCCTTGCATATTAATTGATGATACATCTTCAGATAGCGGTGTAGATAGCGATTCATCAGTAGTTTTAGACAGAGGGCAGAGGCAGCTGTTTAAGAGATTAAAAAGCCTTATAACGTCTCAAAGTAAAATAGCAAACAATACTCCTTTTCCAAGACCGCCAGCCCCCGAGGTAGCTGCCAGCATAGTTGTACCCCTTACTTGGGATGCTGGGTCGGACAGCAACTCAATCACATATTCTCATTAGCGCTAACCCCATCACATATTCTCAATAGTGCTAACCCGATCACATATTCTCATTAGCGCTAACCCGATCACATATTCTCATTAGCGCTAACCCCATCACATATTCTCATTAGCGCTAACCCCATCACATATTCTCATTAGCGCTAACCCGATCACATATTCTCATTAGCGCTAACCCCATCACATATTCTCATTAGCGCTAACCCCATCACATATTCTCATTAGCGCTAGCCCCATCACATATTCTCATTAGCGCTAGCCCCATCACATATTCTCATTAGCGCTAACCCGATCACATATTCTCATTAGCGTTAACCCCATCACATATTCTGATTAGCGCTAACTCGATCACATATTCTCATTAGCGCTAAACCGATCACATATTCTCATTAGCTCTAACTCTATCACATATCCTCATTAGCGCTAACACGTTCACATATTCTCATTAATGCTAACCCCATCACATATTCTCATTAGCTCTAACACGTTCACATATTCTCATTAATGCTAACCCCATCACATATTTTCATTAGCGCTAGCCCCATCACATATTCTCATTAGCGCTAATCCGATCACATATTCTCATTAGCGTTAACCCGATCACATATTCTCATTAGCGCTAACCCCATCACATATTCTCATTAGCGCTAGCCCCATCACATATTCTCATTAGCGCTAACCCGATCACATATTCTCATTAGCGCTAACCCGATCACATATTCTCATTAGCGCTAACCCGATCACATATTCTCATTAGCGTTAACCCGATCACATATTCTCATTTGCGCTAACCCGATCACATATTCTCATTGGCGCTAACCCGATCACATATTCTCATTAGCGTTAACCCGATCACATATTCTCATTAGCGTTAACCCGATCACATATTCTCATTAGCGTTAACCCGATCACATATTCTCATTAGCGCTAACCCGATCACATATTCTCATTAGCGCTAACCCGATCACATATTCTCATTAGCGTTAACCCGATCACATATTCTCATTAGCGTTAACCCGATCACATATTCTCATTAGCGCTAACCCGATCACATATTCTCATTAGCGTTAACCCGATCACATATTCTCATTTGCGCTAACCCGATCACATATTCTCATTGGCGCTAACCCGATCACATATTCTCATTAGCGTTAACCCGATCACATATTCTCATTAGCGTTAACCCGATCACATATTCTCATTAGCGTTAACCCGATCACATATTCTCATTAGCGCTAACCCGATCACATATTCTCATTAGCGCTAACCCGATCACATATTCTCATTAGCGTTAACCCGATCACATATTCTCATTAGCGTTAACCCGATCACATATTCTCATTAGCGCTAACCCGATCACATATTCTCATTAGCGTTAACCCGATCACATATTCTCATTAGCGCTAACCCCATCACATATTCTCATTAGCGCTAGCCCCATCACATATTCTCACTAGCGCTAACCCGATCACATATTCTCATTAGCGCTAACCCGATCACATATTCTCATTAGCGCTAACCCGATCACATATTCTCATTAGCATTAACCCGATCACATATTCTCATTAGCGCTAACCCCATCACATATTCTCATTAGCGCTAACCCGATCACATATTCTCATTAGCGTTAACCCGATCACATATTCTCATTAGCGTTAACCCGATCACATATTCTGATTAGCGTTAACCGATCACATATTCTCATTAGCGTTAACCCGATCACATATTCTCATTAGCGTTAACCCGATCACATATTCTCATTAGCGCTAACCCGATCACATATTCTCATTAGCGCTAACCCGATCACATATTCTCATTAGCGCTAACCCGATCACATATTCTCATTAGCGTTAACCCGATCACATATTCTCATTAGCGCTAACCCCATCACATATTCTCATTAGCGCTAGCCCCATCACATATTCTCATTAGCGCTAACCCGATCACATATTCTCATTAGCGTTAACCCGATCACATATTCTCATTAGCGCTAACCCGATCACATATTCTCATTAGCACTAACCCCATCACATATTCTCATTAGCGCTAACCCGATCACATATTCTCATTAGCTCTAACCCGATCACATATTCTTATTAGCGCTAGCCCCATCACATATTCTCATTAGCGCTAACCCGATCACATATTCTCATTAGCGCTACCCCCATCACATATTCTCATTAGCGCTAACCCCATCACATATTCTCATTAGCGCTAACCCGATCACATATTCTCATTAGCGCTAACTCCATCACATATTCTCATTAGCGTTAACCCGATCACATATTCTCATTAGCGCTAGCCCGATCACATATTCTCATTAGCGCTAACCCGATCACATATTCTCATTAGCGCTAACCCGATCACATATTCTCATTAGCGCTAACCCGATCACATATTCTCATTAGCGCTAGCCCCATCACATATTCTCATTAGCGCTAACCCGATCACATATTCTCATTAGCGTTAACCCGATCACATATTCTCATTAGCGCTAACCCCATCACATATTCTCATTAGCGCTAGCCCCATCACATATTCTCATTAGCGCTAACCCGATCACATATTCTCATTAGCGTTAACCCGATCACATATTCTCATTAGCGCTAACCCGATCACATATTCTCATTAGCACTAACCCCATCACATATTCTCATTAGCGCTAACCCGATCACATATTCTCATTAGCTCTAACCCGATCACATATTCTTATTAGCGCTAGCCCCATCACATATTCTCATTAGCGCTAACCCGATCACATATTCTCATTAGCGCTACCCCCATCACATATTCTCATTAGCGCTAACCCCATCACATATTCTCATTAGCGCTAACCCGATCACATATTCTCATTAGCGCTAACTCCATCACATATTCTCATTAGCGTTAACCCGATCACATATTCTCATTAGCGCTAGCCCGATCACATATTCTCATTAGCGCTAACCCGATCACATATTCTCATTAGCGCTAACCCGATCACATATTCTCATTAGCGCTTACCCGATCACATATTCTCATTAGCGCTAGCCCCATCACATATTCTCATTAGCGCTAACCCGATTACATATTCTCATTAGCGTTAGCCCGATCACATATTCTCATTAGCGCTAACCCGATCACATATTCTCATTAGCGCTAACCCCATCACATATTCTCATTAGTGCTAACCCGATCACATATTCTCATTAGCGCTAACCCGATCACATATTCTTATTAGCTCTAACCCCATCACATATTCTCATTAGCGCTAACCCGATCACATATTCTCATTAGCGCTAGCCCCATCACATATTCTCATTAGCTCTAACCCCATCACATATTCTCATTAGCGCTAACTCCATCACATATACTCTTTAGCGCTAACCCCATCACATATTCTCATCAGCGCTAACCCGATCACATATTCTCATTAGCGCTAACCCCATCACATATTCTCATTAGCGTTAACCCGATCACATATTCTCATTAACACTAACCCCATCACATATTCTCATTAGCGCTAACCCCATCACATATTCTCATTAGCGTTAACCCGATCACATATTCTCATTAGCGCTAACCCCATCACATATTCTCATTAGCGCTAACCCCATCACATATTCTCATTAATGCTAACCCCATCACATATTCTTATTAGCTCTAACCCCATCACATATTCTCATTAGCGCTAACCCCATCACATATTCTCATTAGCGCTAACCCCATCACATATTCTCATTAATGCTAACCCCATCACATATTCTCATTAGCGCTCACCCGATCACATATTCTCATTAGCGCTAACCTCATCACATATTCTCATTAGCGCTAACCCCATCACATATTCTCATTGGCGCTAACCCGATCACATATTCTTATTAGCTATAACCCCATCACATATTCTCATTAGCGCTAACCCGATCACATATTCTCATTAGCGCTAGCCCCATCACATATTCTCATTAGCGCTAGCCCCATCACATATTCTCATTAGCGCTAGCCCCATCACATATTCTCATTAGCGCTAACCCGATCACATATTCTCATTAGCGCTAACTCCATCACATATTCTCATTAGCGCTAACCCCATCACATATGCTCATTAGCGCTAACCCGATCACATATTCTCATTAGCGCTAACCCCATCACATATTCTCATTAGCGCTAACCCGATCACATATTCTCATTAACACTAACCCCATCACATATTCTCATTAGCGCTAACCCCATCACATATTCTCATTAGCGTTAACCCGATCAAATATTCTCATTAGCGCTAACCCCATCACATATTCTCATTAGCGCTAACCCCATCACATATTCTCATTAATGCTAACCCCATCACATATTCTTATTAGCTCTAACCCCATCACATATTCTCATTAGCGCTAACCCCATCACATATTCTCATTAGCGCTAACCCCATCACATATTCTCATTAATGCTAACCCCATCACATATTCTCATTAGCGCTAACCCGATCACATATTCTCATTAGCGTTAACCCGATCACATATTCTCATTAGCGCTAACCCCATCACATATTCTCATTAGCGCTAACCCGATCACATATTCTCATTAGCGCTAACCCGATCACATATTCTCATTAACACTAACCCCATCACATATTCTCATTAGCGCTAACCCGATCACATATTCTCATTAGCGTTAACCCGATCACATATTCTCATTAGCGCTAACCCCATCACATATTCTCATTAGCGCTAACCCCATCACATATTCTCATTAATGCTAACCCCATCACATATTCTTATTAGCTCTAACCCCATCACATATTCTCATTAGTGCTAACCCCATCACATATTCTCATTAGCGCTAACCCCATCACATATTCTCATTAATGCTAACCCCATCACATATTCTCATTAGCGCTAACCCGATCACATATTCTCATTAGCGTTAACCCCATCACATATTCTCATTAGCGCTAACCCCATCACATATTCTCATTAATGCTAACCCCATCACATATTCTCATTAGCGCTAACCCGATCACATATTCTCATTAGCGCTAGCCCCATCACATATTCTCATTAGCGATAGCCCCATCACATATTCTCATTAGCGCTAACCCAATCACATATTCTCATTAGCGCTAACTCCATCACATATTCTCATTAGCGCTAACCCCATCACATATGCTCATTAGCGCTAACCCGATCACATATTCTCATTAGCGCTAACCCCATCACATATTCTCATTAGCGCTAACCCGATCACATATTCTCATTAACACTAACCCCATCACATATTCTTATTAGCGTTAACCCGATCACATATTCTCATTAGCGCTAACCCCATCACATATTCTCATTAGCGCTAACCCCATCACATATTCTCATTAATGCTAACCCCATCACATATTCTTATTAGCTCTAACCCCATCACATATTCTCATTAGCGCTAACCCCATCACATATTCTCATTAGCGCTAACCCCATCACATATTCTCATTAGCGCTAACCCCATCACATATTCTCATTAGCGTTAACCCGATCACATATTCTCATTAGCGCTAACCCCATCACATATTCTCATTAGCGCTAGCCCCATCACATATTCTCATTAGCGCTAACCCGATCACATATTCTCATTAGCGTTAACCCGATCACATATTCTCATTAGCGCTAACCCGATCACATATTCTCATTAGCGCTAACCCGATCACATATTCTCATTAGCGTTAACCCGATCACATATTCTCATTAGCGTTAACCCGATCACATATTCTCATTAGCGTTAACCCGATCACATATTCTCATTAGCGTTAACCCGATCACATATTCTCATTAGCGTTAACCCGATCACATATTCTCATTAGCGCTAACCCGATCACATATTCTCATTAGCGCTAACCCGATCACATATTCTCATTAGCGCTAACCCGATCACATATTCTCATTAGCACTAACCCGATTACATATTCTCATTAGCACTAACCCGATCACATATTCTCATTAGCGTTAACCCGATCACATATTCTCATTAGCGCTAACCCCATCACATATTCTCATTAGCGCTAACCCGATCACATATTCTTATTAGCTCTAACCCCATCACATATTCTCATTAGCGCTAACCCGATCACATATTCTCATTAGCGCTAGCCACATCACATGTTCTCATTAGCGCTTGCCCCATCACATATTCTCATTAGCTCTAACCCCATCACATATTCTCATTAGCGCTAACCCGATCACATATTCTCATTAGCGCTAACCCGATCACATATTCTTATTAGCTCTAACCCCATCACATATTCTCATTAGCGCTAACCTGATCACATATTCTCATTAGCGCTAGCCCCATCACATGTTCTCATTAGCGCTAGCCCCATCACATATTCTCATTAGCTCTAACCCCATCACATATTCTCATTAGCGCTAACTCCATCACATATTCTCTTTAGCGCTAACCCCATCACATATTCTCATTAGCGCTAACCCGATCACATATTCTCATTAGCGCTAACCCCATCACATATTCTCATTAGCGTTAACCCGATCACATATTCTCATTAACACTAACCCCATCACATATTCTCATTAGCGCTAACCCGATCACATATTCTCATTAGCGTTAACCCGATCACATATTCTCATTAGCGCTAACCCCATCACATATTCTCATTAGCGCTAACCCCATCACATATTCTCATTAATGCTAACCCCATCACATATTCTTATTAGCTCCAACCCCATCACATATTCTCATTAGCGCTAACCCCATCACATATTCTCATTAGCGCTAACCCCATCACATATTCTCATTAATGCTAACCCCATCACATATTCTCATTAGCGCTAACCCCATCACATATTCTCATTAGCGTTAACCCCATCACATATTCTCATTAGCGCTAACCCCATCACATATTCTCATTAGCGCTAACCCGATCACATATTCTTATTAGCTATAACCCCATCACATATTCTCATTAGCGCTAACCCGATCACATATTCTCATTAGCGCTAGTCCCATCACATATTCTCATTAGCGATAGCCCCATCACATATTCTCATTAGCGCTAACCCAATCACATATTCTCATTAGCGCTAACCCCATCACATATTCTCATTAATGCTAACCCCATCACATATTCTCATTAGCGCTAACCCGATCACATATTCTCATTAGCGTTAACCCCATCACATATTCTCATTAGCGCTAACCCCATCACATATTCTCATTAATGCTAACCCCATCACATATTCTCATTAGCGCTAACCCGATCACATATTCTCATTAGCGTTAACCCGATCACATATTCTCATTAGCGTTAACCCGATCACATATTCTCATTAGCGTTAACCCGATCACATATTCTCATTAGCGTTAACCCGATCACATATTCTCATTAGCGCTAACCCGATCACATATTCTCATTAGCGCTAACCCGATCACATATTCTCATTAGCGCTAACCCGATCACATATTCTCATTAGCACTAACCCGATTACATATTCTCATTAGCACTAACCCGATCACATATTCTCATTAGCGTTAACCCGATCACATATTCTCATTAGCGCTAACCCCATCACATATTCTCATTAGCGCTAACCCGATCACATATTCTTATTAGCTCTAACCCCATCACATATTCTCATTAGCGCTAACCCGATCACATATTCTCATTAGCGCTAGCCACATCACATGTTCTCATTAGCGCTTGCCCCATCACATATTCTCATTAGCTCTAACCCCATCACATATTCTCATTAGCGCTAACCCGATCACATATTCTCATTAGCGCTAACCCGATCACATATTCTTATTAGCTCTAACCCCATCACATATTCTCATTAGCGCTAACCTGATCACATATTCTCATTAGCGCTAGCCCCATCACATGTTCTCATTAGCGCTAGCCCCATCACATATTCTCATTAGCTCTAACCCCATCACATATTCTCATTAGCGCTAACTCCATCACATATTCTCTTTAGCGCTAACCCCATCACATATTCTCATTAGCGCTAACCCGATCACATATTCTCATTAGCGCTAACCCCATCACATATTCTCATTAGCGTTAACCCGATCACATATTCTCATTAACACTAACCCCATCACATATTCTCATTAGCGCTAACCCGATCACATATTCTCATTAGCGTTAACCCGATCACATATTCTCATTAGCGCTAACCCCATCACATATTCTCATTAGCGCTAACCCCATCACATATTCTCATTAATGCTAACCCCATCACATATTCTTATTAGCTCTAACCCCATCACATATTCTCATTAGCGCTAACCCCATCACATATTCTCATTAGCGCTAACCCCATCACATATTCTCATTAATGCTAACCCCATCACATATTCTCATTAGCGCTAACCCCATCACATATTCTCATTAGCGTTAACCCCATCACATATTCTCATTAGCGCTAACCCCATCACATATTCTCATTAGCGCTAACCCGATCACATATTCTTATTAGCTATAACCCCATCACATATTCTCATTAGCGCTAACCCGATCACATATTCTCATTAGCGCTAGCCCCATCACATATTCTCATTAGCGATAGCCCCATCACATATTCTCATTAGCGCTAACCCAATCACATATTCTCATTAGCGCTAACTCCATCACATATTCTCATTAGCGCTAACCCCATCACATATGCTCATTAGCGCTAACCCGATCACATATTCTCATTAGCGCTAACCCCATCACATATTCTCATTAGCGCTAACCCGATCACATATTCTCATTAACACTAACCCCATCACATATTCTTATTAGCGTTAACCCGATCACATATTCTCATTAGCGCTAACCCCATCACATATTCTCATTAGCGCTAACCCCATCACATATTCTCATTAATGCTAACCCCATCACATATTCTTATTAGCTCTAACCCCATCACATATTCTCATTAGCGCTAACCCTATCACATATTCTCATTAGCGCTAACCCGATCACATATTCTCATTAGCGTTAACCCGATCACATATTCTCATTAGCGCTAACCCCATCACATATTCTCATTAGCGCTAGCCCCATCACATATTCTCATTAGCGCTAACCCGATCACATATTCTCATTAGCGCTAACCCGATCACATATTCTCATTAGCGTTAACCCGATCACATATTCTCATTAGCGCTAACCCGATCACATATTCTCATTAGCGCTAACCCGATCACATATTCTCATTAGCGTTAACCCGATCACATATTCTCATTAGCGTTAACCCGATCACATATTCTCATTAGCGCTAACCCGATCACATATTCTCATTAGCACTAACCCGATTACATATTCTCATTAGCACTAACCCGATCACATATTCTCATTAGCGTTAACCCGATCACATATTCTCAATAGCGCTAACCCCATCACATATTCTCATTAGCGCTAACCCGATCACATATTCTTATTAGCTCTAACCCCATCACATATTCTCATTAGCGCTAACCCGATCACATATTCTCATTAGCGCTAGCCCCATCACATGTTCTCATTAGCGCTAGCCCCATCACATATTCTCATTAGCTCTAACCCCATCACATATTCTCATTAGCGCTAACTCCATCACATATTCTCTTTAGCGCTAACCCCATCACATATTCTCATTAGCGCTAACCCGATCACATATTCTCATTAGCGCTAACCCGATCACATATTCTCATTAACACTAACCCCATCACATATTCTCATTAGCGCTAACCCGATCACATATTCTCATTAGCGTTAACCCGATCACATATTCTCATTAGCGCTAACCCCATCACATATTCTCATTAGCGCTAACCCCATCACATATTCTCATTAATGCTAACCCCATCACATATTCTTATTAGCTCTAACCCCATCACATATTCTCATTAGCGCTAACCCCATCACATATTCTCATTAGCGCTAACCCCATCACATATTCTCATTAATGCTAACCCCATCACATATTCTCATTAGCGCTAACCCGATCACATATTCTCATTAGCGCTAACCCCATCACATATTCTCATTAGCGCTAACCCCATCACATATTCTCATTAGCGCTAACCCCATCACATATTCTCATTAGCGCTAACCCCATCACATATTCTCATTAATGCTAACCCCATCACATATTCTCATTAGCGCTAACCCGATCACATATTCTCATTAGCGTTAACCCCATCACATATTCTCATTAGCGCTAACCCCATCACATATTCTCATTAGCGCTAACCCGATCACATATTCTTATTAGCTATAACCCCATCACATATTCTCATTAGCGCTAACCCGATCACATATTCTCATTAGCGCTAGCCCCATCACATATTCTCATTAGCGATAGCCCCATCACATATTCTCATTAGCGCTAACCCAATCACATATTCTCATTAGCGCTAACTCCATCACATATTCTCATTAGCGCTAACCCCATCACATATGCTCATTAGCGCTAACCCGATCACATATTCTCATTAGCGCTAACCCCATCACATATTCTCATTAGCGCTAACCCGATCACATATTCTCATTAACACTAACCCCATCACATATTCTTATTAGCGTTAACCCGATCACATATTCTCATTTGCGCTAACCCCATCACATATTCTCATTAGCGCTAACCCCATCACATATTCTCATTAGCGCTAACCCCATCACATATTCTCATTAATGCTAACCCCATCACATATTCTCATTAGCGCTAACCCCATCACATATTCTCATTAGCGCTAACCCCATCACATATTCTCATTAGCGCTAACCCGATCACATATTCTCATTAGCGTTAACCCAATCACATATTCTCATTAGCGCTAACCCCATCACATATTCTCATTAGCGCTAGCCCCATCACATATTCTCATTAGCGCTAACCCGATCACATATTCTCATTAGCGCTAACCCGATCACATATTCTCATTAGTGTTAACCCGATCACATATTCTCATTAGCGCTAACCCGATCACATATTCTCATTAGCGCTAACCCGATCACATATTCTCATTAGCGTTAACCCGATCACATATTCTCATTAGCGTTAACCCGATCACATATTCTCATTAGCGTTAACCCGATCACATATTCTCATTAGCGTTAACCCGATCACATATTCTCATTAGCGTTAACCCGATCACATATTCTCATTAGCGCTAACCCGATCACATATTCTCATTAGCGCTAACCCGATCACATATTCTCATTAGCGCTAACCCGATCACATATTCTCATTAGCGCTAACCCGATTACATATTCTCATTAGCACTAACCCGATCACATATTCTCATTAGCGTTAACCCGATCACATATTCTCATTAGCGCTAACCCCATCACATATTCTCATTAGCACTAACCCGATTACATATTCTCATTAGCACTAACCCGATCACATATTCTCATTAGCGTTAACCCGATCACATATTCTCATTAGCGCTAACCCCATCACATATTCTCATTAGCGCTAGCCCCATCACATACTCTCATTAGCGCTAACCCGATCACATATTCTCATTAGCGTTAACCCGATCACATATTCTCATTAGCGCTAACCCGATCACATATTCTCATTAGCGCTAAAACCATCACATATTCTCATTAGCGCTAACCCGATCACATATTCTCATTAGCGCTAACCCGATCACATATTCTTCTTAGCTCTAACCCCATCACATATTCTCATTAGCGCAAACCCGATCACATATTCTCATTAGCGCTAACCCGATCACATATTCTCATTAGCGCTAACCCGATCACATATTCTCATTAGCGCTAACCCCATCACATATTCTCATTAGCGCTAGCCCCATCACATATTCTCATTAGCGCTAACCCGATCACATATTCTCATTAGCGCTAACTCCATCACATATTCTCATTAGCGCTAACCCCATCACATATTCTCATTAGCGCTAACCCCATCACATATTCTCATTAGCGCTAACCCCATCACATATTCTCATTAGCGCTAACCCCATCACATATTCTCATTAGCGCTAACTCCATCACATATTCTCATTAGCGTTAACCTGATCACATATTCTCATTAGCGCTAGCCCCATCACATATTCTCATTAGCGCTACCCCGATCACATATTCTCATTAGCGCTAACCCCATCACATATTCTCATTAGCGCTAACCCGATCACATATTCTCATTAGCGCTAGCCCCATCACATATTCTCATTATCGCTAACCCGATCACATATTCTCATTAGCGTTAACCCGATCACATATTCTCATTAGCGCTAACTCGATCACATATTCTCATTAGCGCTAACCCCATCACATATTCTCATTAGCGCTAACCCGATCACATATTCTCATTAGCGCTAACCCGATCACATATTCTTATTAGCTCTAACCCCATCACATATTCACATTAGCGCTAACCCGATCACATATTCTCATTAGCGCTAGCCCCATCACATATTCTCATTAGAGCTAGCCCCATCACATATTCTCATTAACGCTAACCCCATCACATATTCTCATTAGCGCTAACTCCATCACATATTCTCTTTAGCGCTAACCCCATCACATATTCTCATTAGCGCTAACCCGATCACATATTCTCATTAGCGCTAACCCCATCACATATTCTCATTAGCGCTAACCCGATCACATATTCTCATTAACACTAACCCCATCACATATTCTCATTAGCGCTAACCCGATCACATATTCTCATTAGCGCTAACTCCATCACATATTCTCATTAGCGCTAACCCCATCACATATTCTCATTAGCGCTAACCCCATCACATATTCTCATTAGCGCTAACCCGATCACATATTCTCATTAACACTAACCCCATCACATATTCTCATTAGCGCTAACCTGATCACATATTCTCATTAGCGCTAACCCGATCACATATTCTCATTAGCGCTAACCCGATCACATATTCTTATTAGCTATAACCCCATCACATATTCTCATTAGCGCTAACCCCATCACATATTCTCATTAGCGCTAGCCCCATCACATATTCTCATTAGCGCTAGCCCCATCACATATTCTCATTAGCGCTAGCCCCATCACATATTCTCATTAGCGCTAACCCGATCACATATTCTCATTAGCGCTAACCCCATCACATATGCTCATTAGCGCTAACCCGATCACATATTCTCATTAGCGCTAACCCCATCACATATTCTCATTAGCGCTAACCCGATCACATATTCTCATTAACACTAACCCCATCACATATTCTCATTAGCGCTAACCCCATCACATATTCTCATTAGCGTTAACCCGATCACATATTCTCATTAGCGCTAACCCCATCACATATTCTCATTAGCGCTAACCCCATCACATATTCTCATTAGCGCTAACTCCATCACATATTCTCATTAGCGCTAACCCCATCACATATGCTCATTAGCGCTAACCCGATCACATATTCTCATTAGCGCTAACTCCATCACATATTCTCATTAGCGCTAACCCCATCACATATTCTCATTAGCGCTAACCCGATCACATATTCTCATTAGCGCTAACCCGATCACATATTCTCATTAACACTAACCCCATCACATATTCTCATTAGCGCTAACCTGATCACATATTCTCATTAGCGCTAACCCGATCACATATTCTCATTAGCGCTAACCCGATCACATATTCTTATTAGCTCTAACCCCATCACATATTCTCATTAGCGCTAACCCGATCACATATTCTCATTAGCGCTAGCCCCATCACATATTCTCATTAGAGCTAGCCCCATCACATATTCTCATTAGCGCTAACCCCATCACATATTCTCATTAGCGCTAACTCCATCACATATTCTCTTTAGCGCTAACCCCATCACATATTCTCATTAGCGCTAACCCGATCACATATTCTCATTAGCGCTAACCCCATCACATATTCTCATTAGCGCTAACCCGATCACATATTTTCATTAACACTAACCCCATCACATATTCTCATTAGCGCTAACCCGATCACATATTCTCATAAGCGCTAACTCCATCACATATTCTCATTAGCGCTAACCCCATCACATATTCTCATTAGCGCTAACCCGATCACATATTCTCATTAGCGCTAACCCGATCACATATTCTCATTAACACTAACCCCATCACATATTCTCGTTAGCGCTAACCTGATCACATATTCTCATTAGCGTTAACCCGATCACATATTCTCATTAGTGCTAACCCCATCACATATTCTCATTAGCGCTAACCCCATCACATATTCTCATTAATGCTAACCCCATCACATATTCTTATTGGCTCTAACCCCATCACATATTCTCATTAGCGTTAACCCGATCACATATTCTCATTAGCGCTAACCCCATCACATATTCTCATTAGCGTTAGCCACATCACATATTCTCATTAGCGCTAACCCGATCACATATTCTCATTAGCGCTAACCCGATCACATATTCTCATTAGCGCTAACCCGATCACATATTCTCATTAGCGCTAACCCGATCACATATTCTCATTAGCGTTAACCCGATCACATATTCTCATTAGCGCTAACCCGATCACATATTCTCATTAGCGCTAACCCGATCACATATTCTCATTAGCGTTAACCCGATCACATATTCTCATTAGCGTTAACCCGATCACATATTCTCATTAGCGTTAACCCGATCACATATTCTCATTAGCGTTAACCCGATCACATATTCTCATTAGCGTTAACCTGATCACATATTCTCATTAGCGCTAACCCGATCACATATTCTCATTAGCGCTAACCCGATCACATATTCTCATTAGCGTTAACCCGATCACATATTCTCATTAGCGTTAACCCGATCACATATTCTCATTAGCGTTAACCCGATCACATATTCTCATTAGCGCCAACCCGATCACATATTCTCATTAGCGTTAACCCGATCACATATTCTCATTAGTGCTAACCCGATCACATATTCTCATCAGCTCTAACCCGATCACATATTCTCATTAGCGTTAACCCGATCACATATTCTCATTAGCGCTAACCCGATCACATATTCTCATTAGCGCTAACCCGATCACATATTCTCATTAGCGTTAACCCGATCACATATTCTCATTAGCGTTAACCCGATCACATATTCTCATTAGCGTTAACCCGATCACATATTCTCATTAGCGTTAACCCGATCACATATTCTCATTAGCGTTAACCCGATCACATATTCTCATTAGCCTTAACCCGATCACATATTCTCATTAGCGCTAACCCGATCACATATTCTCATTAGTGCTAACCCGATCATATATTCTCATTAGCGCTAACCCGATCACATATTCTTATTAGCGTTAACCCGATCACATATTCTCATTAGCGCTAACCCCATCACATATTCTCATTAGCGCTAGCCCCATCACATATTCTCATTAGCGCTAACCCGATCACATATTCTCATTAGCGTTAACCCGATCACATATTCTCATTAGCGCTAACCCGATCACATATTCTCATTAGCGCTAACCCCATCACATATTCTCATTAGCGCTAACCCGATCACATATTCTCATTAGCGCTAACCCGATCACATATTCTCATTAGCGCTAACTCCATCACATATTCTCATTAGCGTTAACCCGATCACATATTCTCATTAGCGCTAGCCCGATCACATATTCTCATTAGCGCTAACCCGATCACATATTCTCATTAGCGCTAACCCGATCACATATTCTCATTAGCGCTAACCCCATCACATATTCTCATTAGCGCTTACCCGATCACATATTCTCATTAGCGCTAGCCCCATCACATATTCTCATTAGCGCTAACCCGATCACATATTCTCATTAGCGTTAACCCGATCACATATTCTCATTAGCGCTAACCCGATCACATATTCTCATTAGCGCTAACCCCATCACATATTCTCATTAGCGCTAACCCGATCACATATTCTCATTAGCGCTAACCCGATCACATATTCTTATTAGCTCTAACCCCATCACATATTCTCATTAGCGCTAACCCGATCACATATTCTCATTAGCGCTAGCCCCATCACATATTCTCATTAGCTCTAACCCCATCACATATTCTCATTAGCGCTAACTCCATCACATATTCTCTTTAGCGCTAACCCCATCACATATTCTCATTAGCGCTAACCCGATCACATATTCTCATTAGCGCTAACCCCATCACATATTCTCATTAGCGTTAACCCGATCACATATTCTCATTAACACTAACCCCATCACATATTCTCATTAGCGCTAACCCGATCACATATTCTCATTAGTGTTAACCCGATCACATATTCTCATTAGCGCTAACCCCATCACATATTCTCATTAGCGCTAACCCCATCACATATTCTCATTAATGCTAACCCCATCACATATTCTTATTAGCTCTAACCCCATCACATATTCTCATTAGCGCTAACCCCATCACATATTCTCATTAGCGCTAACCCCATCACATATTCTTATTAATGCTAACCCCATCACATATTCTCATTAGCGCTCACCCGATCACATATTCTCATTAGCGCTAACCTCATCACATATTCTCATTAGCGCTAACCCCATCACATATTCTCATTAGCGCTAACCCGATCACATATTCTTATTAGCTATAACCCCATCACATATTCTCATTAGCGCTAACCCGATCACATATTCTCATTAGCGCTAGCCCCATCACATATTCTCATTAGCTCTAGCCCCATCACATATTCTCATTAGCGCTAACCCGATCACATATTCTCATTAGCGCTAACTCCATCACATATTCTCATTAGCGCTAACCCCATCACATATGCTCATTAGCGCTAACCCGATCACATATTCTCATTAGCGCTAACCCCATCACATATTCTCATTAGCGCTAACCCGATCACATATTCTCATTAACACTAACCCCATCACATATTCTCATTAGCGCTAACCCCATCACATATTCTCATTAGCGTTAACCCCATCACATATTCTCATTAGCGCTAACCCCATCACATATTCTCATTAGCGCTAACCCCATCACATATTCTCATTAATGCTAACCCCATCACATATTCTTATTAGCTCTAACCCCATCACATATTCTCATTAGCGCTAACCCCATCACATATTCTCATTAGCGCTAACCCCATCACATATTCTCATTCAGGGCCGCCATCAGGGGGTGACAGGGGTGACTCCTGTCAGGGGCCCAATGGGCTAGGGGGGCCCCATGAGGAAAGAACTAAAAAAAATTTTTTTTTTTTTTTTTTTTTTTTACATTTTGGCAGCCACCAGTGGGTACTACAGCAGAGTGCTAATTGAGCATGGGAAATGTTATTACAAGGAGTAAAGTATTAGCATTTGAGAGGATTTCTGAGTGTGCACTAAACCACTATGCACAGTGTGAGACAGACTTGGCACTTTGTAGAATGTGTGCCTGAGTCAGACGGCAGATCACTTTCATTTGCAGAGGAGGTACGAATTACTTAGCAAATGTTTTTATTTCTTTGTGCAATTTAAGATTGTAACTTCAGTGTGGTAGTAGTTGTATGGTGGGGCCAGGGGTCCATAAAAACACATTTTTTTAGCAGCAGTGTATTTATGATTATTTGACAATGCTGTAGAAATTCTATATTTAAAACCATGCAAAAATGTTTCCTCCTCAATACACAAATGATATATATTACATTCCAGTTTACTGCCCCTTTATGCAAGGACTTTCCAGATACAAGGAATAATTTTATCTAAGATTTTTACATCTGCATAACATGTTATACTCTCAGACTAAGATTGCTCAGTGTTGGAAATGAGACAGGTTAACTTAAAACTGTTCAGTTTACTCTACAGCAGACTTAATTTTGAAATACATACCAACAAGCTTAAATCCTGCATTTAACCAGATCTAATGGTATGAGTACCACAGCTTATGGTTCCACCAAGACTATATAGAGTACAGCATTTTCAAAATTCACAAGTACAGCTGACAGATGGGAACATGTGTACACTATATTTGAAGTGGTGCTCTTGGTTGGGAAAAATGGGGAAAATATCAAACAAACATATGTCAACCTATGTACAATTTTGAATTCACAGAATTATTTTTGTTTGCACATTTACAAATATGATTCTTTAAAAGTGATCTCTTAATTTCTGCATTTTTTTTATCATGCATGTATAAATATTTCCTCCTGTGAGTGTTTCTGTGGGTGTCTGTGTTTATGTCTTTGTGCTTTGGTTTGTGTCTCTATGAGTGTGTATGTATTTTTTTCTGTTGGCATCTCTGTGAGGGTGGGTGTGTATGTCTTTGTGCATTTTCTGTGGATGTCTGTGAGGGTGTGTGCATATGTATTTGAGCTTTTTCTATGGGTGTCTCTGTGAGAGTGGGCGTGTGTTTGTCTTTGTGTATTTTCTCTGGATGCCTCTGTGAGGGTGGGTGTGTATGTCTGTGTTTTCTGTGGATGTCTCTGTGAGGGTGTGTGTGTGTGTATGTATGTCTGTGTTTTCTGTGGATGTCTCTGTGAGGGTGTGTATTTTCTGTGGGTGTCTCTGTGAGGGTGTGTTTATGTCTTTGTGTGTTTTCTGTGGATGTCTCAGTGAGGGTGTGTATGTATGTCTTTCTGTGTTTTCTGTGGGTGTCTCTGTGTGTGTGTATGTCTTTCTGTGTTTTCTGAGGCTGTCTCTGTTGGTGTTTCCTTTGGTGTATGTGCAAATTTGAGTTTGTGTGTGTGTGTGTCCATTGTCTGTTCCTTTTTAGGACATTTTGACCTTACTAGTACTGATTATTCACATATTTCTACAGACTTTGAGACTAATGAAACCTTTCCGAAAGTCACCAATCTACCATTTAACCTTTAAATTATTGTTTAGGGCCCTTCCTTTCAGCCACTGCATGCTGTTGTCATCATTTAGTTGGCATCTTCCTTTACAAAAATATAATCAGAACTCCATATTTTGTTTTCTAAATCTCCTTTTTTTACAAAACTGTAGTTTACCTCATTACTTGTCAGGTCAATGTAAACAAGTGCTAAGTGTCTGTTTGGGTGTCTGTGTCTGAGATTCTTTGCGTGTCTGCTAGAGTGTCTATATGTGAATTCTTATGTGTGAGTGAGTGTGTGTGTGTGTGTTTCAGTGTATGTTACTACCTTTACAACATTTCCAAGTTTAAATAGACACTTAAGAATAAAGTGCATATACGTTTTAGTCACTTGGTCAAAAATTGCACATGTCAAAGGAGGGGGGGGCCCTGATCAATGGTTAAGTCAGGGGCCCCAAAATTTCTAGTGGCGGCCCTGTTCTCATTAATGCTAACCCCATCACATATTCTCATTAGCGCTAACCCGATCACATATTCTCATTAGCGTTAACCCGATCACATATTCTCATTAGCGCTAACCCCATCACATATTCTCATTAGCGCTAGCCCCATCACATATTCTCATTAGCGCTAACCCGATCACATATTCTCATTAGCGCTAACCCGATCACATATTCTCATTAGCGTTAACCCGATCACATATTCTCATTAGCGTTAACCCGATCACATATTCTCATTAGCGTTAACCCGATCACATATTCTCATTAGCGTTAACCTGATCACATATTCTCATTAGCGCTAACCCGATCACATATTCTCATTAGCGCTAACCCGATCACATATTCTCATTAGCGCTATCCCGATCACATATTCTCATTAGCGTTAACCCGATCACATATTTTCATTAGCGCTAACCCCATCACATATTCTCATTAGCGCTAGCCCCATCACATATTCTCATTAGCGCTAACCCGATCACATATTCTCATTAGCGTTAACCCGATCACATATTCTCATTAGCGCTAACCCCATCACATATTCTCATTAGCGCTAACCCGATCACATATTCTCATTAGCGCTAACCCCATCACATATTCTTATTAGCTCTAACCCCATCACATATTCTCATTAGCACTCACCCGATCACATATTCTCATTAGCGCTAGCCCCATCACATGTTCTCATTAGCGCTAGCCCCATCACATATTCTCATTAGCTCTAATCCCATCACATATTCTCATTAGTGCTAACTCCATCACATATTCTCTTTAGCGCTAACCCCATCACATATTCTCATTAGCGCTAACCCGATCACATATTCTCATTAGCGCTAACCCCATCACATATTCTCATTAACACTAACCCCATCACATATTCTCATTAGCGCTAACCCGATCACATATTCTCATTAGCATTAACCCGATCACATATTCTCATTAGCGCTAACCCCATCACATATTCTCATTAGCGCTAACCCCATCACATATTCTCATTAATGCTAACCCCATCACATATTCTTATTAGCTCTAACCCCATCACATATTCTCATTAGCGCTAACCCCATCACATATTCTCATTAGCGCTAACCCCATAACATATTCTCATTAATGCTAACCCCATCACATATTCTCATTAGCGCTAACCCGATCACATATTCTCATTAGCGTTAACCCCATCACATATTCTCATTAGCGCTAACCCCATCACATATTCTCATTAGCGCTAACCCGATCACATATTCTTATTAGCTATAACCCCATCACATATTCTCATTAGCGCTAACCCGATCACATATTCTCATTAGCGCTAGCCCCATCACATATTCTCATTAGCGATAGCCCCATCACATATTCTCATTAGCGCTAACCCAATCACATATTCTCATTAGCGCTAACTCCATCACATATTCTCATTAGCGCTAACCCCATCACATATGCTCATTAGCGCTAACCCGATCACATATTCTCATTAGCGCTAACCCGATCACATATTCTCATTAGCGCTAACCCGATCACATATTCTCATTAACACTATCCCCATCACATATTCTTATTAGCGTTAACCCAATCACATATTCTCATTAGCGCTAACCCCATCACATATTCTCATTAGCGCTAACACCATCACATATTCTCATTAATGCTAACCCCATCACATATTCTTATTAGCTCTAACCCCATCACATATTCTCATTAGCGCTAACCCCATCACATATTCTCATTAGCGCTAACCCCATCACATATTCTCATTAGCGCTAACCCGATCACATATTCTCATTAGCGTTAACCCGATCACATATTCTCATTAGCGCTAACCCCATCACATATTCTCATTAGCGCTAGCCCCATCACATATTCTCATTAGCGCTAACCCGATCACATATTCTCATTAGCGCTAACCCGATCACATATTCTCATTAGCGTTAACCCGATCACATATTCTCATTAGCGTTAACCCGATCACATATTCTCATTAGCGTTAACCCGATCACATATTCTCATTAGCGTTAACCCGATCACATATTCTCATTAGCGTTAACCCGATCACATATTCTCATTAGCGCTAACCCGATCACATATTCTCATTAGCGCTAACCCGATCACATATTCTCATTAGCGCTAACCCGATCACATATTCTCATTAGCGTTAACCCGATCACATATTCTCATTAGCGCTAACCCCATCACATATTCTCATTAGCGCTAGCCCCATCACATATTCTCATTAGCGCTAACCCGATCACATATTCTCATTAGCGCTAACCCGATCACATATTCTCATTAGCGCTAACCCGATCACATATTCTCATTAGCGTTAACCCGATCACATATTCTCATTAGCGTTAACCCGATCACATATTCTCATTAGCGTTAACCCGATCACATATTCTCATTAGCGTTAACCCGATCACATATTCTCATTAGCGTTAACCCGATCACATATTCTCATTAGCGCTAACCCGATCACATATTCTCATTAGCGCTAACCCGATCACATATTCTCATTAGCGCTAACCCGATCACATATTCTCATTAGCACTAACCCGATTACATATTCTCATTAGCACTAACCCGATCACATATTCTCATTAGCGTTAACCCGATCACATATTCTCATTAGCGCTAACCCCATCACATATTCTCATTAGCGCTAGCCCCATCACATACTCTCATTAGCGCTAACCCGATCACATATTCTCATTAGCGCTAACCCGATCACATATTCTCATTAGCGTTAACCCGATCACATATTCTCATTAGCGCTAACCCGATCACATATTCTCATTAGCGCTAACCTAATCACATATTCTCATTAGCGCTAACCCGATCACATATTCTCATTAGCGCTAACCCGATCACATATTCTTCTTAGCTCTAACCCCATCACATATTCTCATTAGCGCAAACCCGATCACATATTCTCATTAGCGCTAGCCCCATCACATATTCTCATTAGCGCTAGCCCCATCACATATTCTCATTAGCGCTAACCCCATCACATATTCTCATTAGCGCTAACCCCATCACATATTCTCATTAGCGCTAACCCCATCACATATTCTCATTAGCGCTAACCCGATCACATATTCTCATTAGCGCTAACTCCATCACATATTCTTATTAGCGTTAACCCGATCACATATTCTCATTAGCGCTAGCCCCATCACATATTCTCATTAGCGCTACCCCGATCACATATTCTCATTAGCGCTAACCTGATCACATATTCTCATTAGCGCTAACCCCATCACATATTCTCATTAGCGCTAACCCGATCACATATTCTCATTAGCGCTAGCCCCATCACATATTCTCATTATCGCTAACCCGATCACATATTCTCATTAGCGTTAACCCGATCACATATTCTCATTAGCGCTAACTCGATCACATATTCTCATTAGCGCTAACCCCATCACATATTCTCATTAGCGCTAACCCGATCACATATTCTCATTAGCGCTAACCCGATCACATATTCTTATTAGCTCTAACCCCATCACATATTCTCATTAGCGCTAACCCGATCACATATTCTCATTAGCGCTAGCCCCATCACATATTCTCATTAGAGCTAGCCCCATCACATATTCTCATTAGCGCTAACCCCATCACATATTCTCATTAGCGCTAACTCCATCACATATTCTCTTTAGCGCTAACCCCATCACATATTCTCATTAGCGCTAGCCCGATCACATATTCTCATTAGCGCTAACCCCATCACATATTCTCATTAGCGCTAACCCGATCACATATTCTCATTAACACTAACCCCATCACATATTCTCATTAGCGCTAACCCGATCACATATTCTCATTAGCGCTAACTCCATCACATATTCTCATTAGCGCTAACCCCATCACATATTCTCATTAGCGCTAACCCGATCACATATTCTCATTAGCGCTAACCCGATCACATATTCTCATTAACACTAACCCCATCACATATTCTCATTAGCGCTAACCTGATCACATATTCTCATTAGCGCTAACCCGATCACATATTCTCATTAGCGCTAACCCGATCACATATTCTTATTAGCTATAACCCCATCACATATTCTCATTAGCGCTAACCCGATCACATATTCTCATTAGCGCTAGCCCCATCACATATTCTCATTAGCGCTAGCCCCATCACATATTCTCATTAGCGCTAACCCGATCACATATTCTCATTAGCGCTAACTCCATCACATATTCTCATTAGCGCTAACCCCATCACATATGCTCATTAGCGCTAACCCGATCACATATTCTCATTAGCGCTAACCCCATCACATATTCTCATTAGCGCTAACCCGATCACATATTCTCATTAACACTAACCCCATCACATATTCTCATTAGCGCTAACCCCATCACATATTGTCATTAGCGTTAACCCGATCACATATTCTCATTAGCGCTAACCCCATCACATATTCTCATTAGCGCTAACCCCATCACATATTCTCATTAGCGCTAACTCCATCACATATACTCATTAGCGCTAACCCCATCACATATGCTCATTAGCGCTAACCCGATCACATATTCTCATTAGCGCTAACTCCATCACATATTCTCATTAGCGCTAACCCCATCACATATTCTCATTAGCGCTAACCCGATCACATATTCTCATTAGCGCTAACCTGATCACATATTCTCATTAACACTAACCCCATCACATATTCTCATTAGCGCTAACCTGATCACATATTCTCATTAGCGCTAACCCGATCACATATTCTCATTAGCGCTAACCCGATCACATATTCTTATTAGCTATAACCCCATCACATATTCTCATTAGCGCTAACCCGATCACATATTCTCATTAGCGCTAGCCCCATCACATATTCTCATTAGCGCTAGCCCCATCACATATTCTCATTAGCGCTAACCCGATCACATATTCTCATTAGCGCTAACTCCATCACATATTCTCATTAGCGCTAACCCCATCACATATGCTCATTAGCGCTAACCCGATCACATATTCTCATTAGCGCTAACCCCATCACATATTCTCATTAGCGCTAACCCGATCACATATTCTCATTAACACTAACCCCATCACATATTCTCATTAGCGCTAACCCCATCACATATTCTCATTAGCGTTAACCCGATCACATATTCTCATTAGCGCTAACCCCATCACATATTCTCATTAGCGCTAACCCCATCACATATTCTCATTAATGCTAACCCCATCACATATTCTTATTAGCTCTAACCCCATCACATATTCTCATTAGCGCTAACCCCATCACATATTCTCATTAGCGCTAACCCCATCACATATTCTCATTAATGCTAACCCCATCACATATTCTCATTAGCGCTAACCCGATCACATATTCTCATTAGCGTTAACCCGATTACATATTCTCATTAGCGTTAACCCGATCACATATTCTCATTAGCGTTAACCCGATCACATATTCTCATTAGCGTTAACCCGATCACATATTCTCATTAGCGCTAACCCCATCACATATTCTCATTAGCGTTAGCCACATCACATATTCTCATTAGCGCTAACCCGATCACATATTCTCATTAGCGCTAACCCGATCACATATTCTCATTAGCGCTAACCCGATCACATATTCTCATTAGCGTTAACCCGATCACATATTCTCATTAGCGCTAACCCGATCACATATTCTCATTAGCGCTAACCCGATCACATATTCTCATTAGCGTTAACCCGATCACATATTCTCATTAGCGTTAACCCGATCACATATTCTCATTAGCGTTAACCCGATCACATATTCTCATTAGTGTTAACCCAATCACATATTCTCATTAGCGTTAACCTGATCACATATTCTCATTAGCGCTAACCCGATCACATATTCTCATTAGCGCTAACCCGATCACATATTCTCATTAGCGTTAACCCGATCACATATTCTCATTAGCGTTAACCCGATCACATATTCTCATTAGCGTTAACCCGATCACATATTCTCATTAGCGCTAACCCGATCACATATTCTCATTAGCGTTAACCCGATCACATATTCTCATTAGTGCTAACCCGATCACATATTCTCATTAGCTCTAACCCGATCACATATTCTCATTAGCGTTAACCCGATCACATATTCTCATTAGCGCTAACCCGATCACATATTCTCATTAGCGCTAACCCGATCACATATTCTCATTAGCGTTAACCCGATCACATATTCTCATTAGCGTTAACCCGATCACATATTCTCATTAGCGTTAACCCGATCGCATATTCTCATTAGTGTTAACCCGATCACATATTCTCATTAGCGTTAACCCGATCACATATTCTCATTAGCCTTAACCCGATCACATATTCTCATTAGCGCTAACCCGATCACATATTCTCATTAGTGCTAACCCGATCATATATTCTCATTAGCGCTAACCCGATCACATATTCTTATTAGCTTTAACCCGATCACATATTCTCATTAGCGCTAACCCCATCACATATTCTCATTAGCGCTAGCCCCATCACATATTCTCATTAGCGCTAACCCGATCACATATTCTCATTAGCGTTAACCCGATCACATATTCTCATTAGCGCTAACCCGATCACATATTCTCATTAGCGCTAACCCCATCACATATTCTCATTAGCGCTAACCCGATCACATATTCTCATTAGCGCTAACCTGATCACATATTCTTATTAGCTCTAACCCCATCACATATTCTCATTAGCGCTAACCCGATCACATATTCTCATTAGCGCTAGCCCCATCACATATTCTCATTAGCGCTAGCCCCATCACATATTCTCATTAGCGCTAACCCCATCACATATTCTCATTAGCGCTAACCCCATCACATATTTTCATTAGCGCTAACCCCATCACATATTCTCATTAGCGCTAACCCCATCACATATTCTCATTAGCGCTAACCCCATCACATATTCTCATTAGCGCTAACCCCATCACATATTCTCATTAGCGTTAACCCGATCACATATTCTCATTAGCGCTAGCCCCATCACATATTCTCATTAGCGCTAACCCGATCACATATTCTCATTAGCACTAACCCCATCACATATTCTCATTAGCGCTAACCCGATCACATATTCTCATTAGAGCTAGCCCCATCACATATTCTCATTAGCGCTAACCCGATCACATATTCTCATTAGCGTTAACCCGATCACATATTCTCATTAGCTCTAACCCGATCACATATTCTCATTAGCGCTAACCCCATCACATATTCTCATTAGCGCTACCCCGATCACATATTCTCATTAGCGCTAACCCGATCACATATTCTTATTAGCTCTAACCCCATCACATATTCTCATTAGCGCTAACCCGATCACATATTCTCATTAGCGCTAGCCCCATCACATATTCTCATTAGCGCTAGCCCCATCACATATTCTCATTAGCGCTAACCCCATCACATATTCTCATTAGCGCTAACCCCATCACATATTCTCATTAGCGCTAACTCCATCACATATTCTCATTAGCGCTAACCCGATCACATATTCTCATTAGCGCTAACCCGATCACATATTCTCATTAGCGCTAACCCCATCACATATTCTCATTAGCGCTAACCCCATCACATATTCTCATTAACACTAACCCCATCACATATTCTCATTAGCGCTAACCCGATAACATATTCTCATTAGCGTTAACCCGATCACATATTCTCATTAGCGTTAACCCGATCACATATTCTTATTAGCTCTAACCCCATCACATATTCTCATTAGCGCTAACCCCATCACATATTCTCATTAATGCTAACCCCATCACATATTCTTATTAGCTCTAACCCCATCACATATTCTCATTAGCGCTAACCCCATCACATATTCTCATTAATGCTAACCCCATCACATATTCTTATTAGCTCTAACCCCATCACATATTCTCATTAGCGCTAACCCCATCACATATTCTCATTAATGCTAACCCCATCACATATTCTTATTAGCTCTAACCCCATCACATATTCTCATTAGCGCTAACCCCATCACATATTCTCATTAGCGCTAACCCCATCACATATTCTCATTAATGCTAACCCCATCACATATTCTTATTAGCGCTAACCCGATCACATATTCTCATTAACACTAATCCCATCACATATTTCATTAGCGCTAACCCGATCACATATTCTCATTAGCGCTAACCCGATCACATATTCTCATTAACAGTAACCCCATCACATATTCTCATTAGCGCTAACCCCATCACATATTCTCATTAGCGCTAACCCCATCACATATTCTCATTAGCGCTAACCCGATCACATATTCTCATTAGCGCTAACCCGATCACATATTCTCATTAGCGTTAACCCCATCACATATTCTCATTAGCGCTAACTCGATCACATATTCTCATTAGCGCTAACCCGATCACATATTCTCATTAACACTAACCCCTTCACATATTCTTATTAGCGCTAACCCGATCACATATTCTCATTAACACAAACCCCATCACATATTCTCATTAGCGCTAACCCGATCACATATTCTCATTAGCGCAAACCCGATCACATATTCTCATTAGCGTTAACCCCATCACATATTCTCATTAGCGCTAACCCCATCACATATTCTCATTAGCGCTAGCCCCATCACATATTCTCATTAATACTAACCCCATCACATATTCTCATTAGCGCTAACCCCATCACATATTCTCATTAGCGCTAACCCCATCACATATTCTCATTAGCGCTAACCCCATCACATATTCTCATTAACACTAACCCCATCACATATTCTCATTAGCGCTAACCCGATCACATATTCTCATTAGCGCTAACCCCATCACATATTCTCATTAGCGCTAACCCCATCACATATTCTCATTAGCGCTAACCCGATCACATATTCTCATTAGCGCTAACCCGATCACATATTCTCATTAGCGCTAGCCCCATCACATATTCTCATTAGCGCTAGCCCCATCACATATTCTCATTAGCGCTAACCCGATCACATATTCTCAATAGTGCTAACCCGATCACATATTCTCATTAGCGCTAACCCCATCACATATTCTCATTAGCTCTAACCCCATCACATATTCTTATTAGCGCTAACCCGATCACATATTCTCATTAACACTAACCCCATCACATATTCTCATTAGCGCTAACCCGATCACATATTCTCATTAGCGCTAGCCCCATCACATATTCTCATTAGCGCTAACCTGATCACATATTCTCATTAGCGCTAACCCGATCACATATTCTCATTAGCGCTAACCCCATCACATATTCTCATTAGCGCTAACCCAATCACATATTCTTATTAGCGCTAACCCGATCACATATTCTCATTAACACTAACCCGACATGAAAATATAATTATTTCACATTCTGTTCTCAGATCATTTTTATTTCACATTCTATTGTTCGTCACATAGAACATTTACTAAAACAAATGTAAATGAATATTCAGTACTCAATTCATTTTAAATAAAAATACAGAATAATGCAGAAAGTGAATATTCATTATGAATTATTTGTCGAAAACAAATTCGCTGCTGCAGATATATAGGGGCCTATTTAACAAAGGTCTGTCGGACCTGATCCGACAGTGTGGATCAGGTCCGACAGACCTCGCTGAATACGGAGAGCAATACGCTCTCCGTATTCAGCATTGTATGGTGTAATGCCGCCCCCTGCAGATTTGCGGCAAATCGACCGTCAGCAGGGGGTGTCAAACAACCCGATTGTACTCGATCAGGTTGAATTGTGGCGATGTCTTTAGACTGCTGCTTCATAACTGGTATTTCTGGCGAGTCTGCAGGCTCGCCAGAAACACGAGTCCGCAAACTCCATCCAGAGCTTGATAAATGGGCCCCATAGTATTTTATTTTTTAGTGTCTTGAAATATTGTCTAATTGGTATGTGTTATTAATCCAAGCGCTAGATTACAAGTGGCGCCACAGTGTAAGCCCGTGGCACGATAAGAACTATCGCATCTGTGCTAATTAGCGTGCATATTACAAGTGGCGCAACAGTGTAAGCCCGTGGCACGATAAGAACTATCGCATCTGTGCTAACTAGCATGCATATTACAAGTGGGGCAATAGTGTAAGCCCGTGGCACGATAAGAACTATCGCATCTGTGCTAACTAGCGTGCATATTACAAGTGGGGCAATAGTGTAAGCCCGTGGCACGATAAGAACGATCGCATCTGTGCTAACTAGCGTGCATATTACAAGTGGGGCAATAGTGTAAGCCCGTGGCACGATAAGAACTATCGCATCTGTGCTAACTAGCGTGCATATTACAAGTGGGGCAATAGTGTAAGCCCGTGGCACGATAAGAACTATCGCATCTGTGCTAACTAGCGTGCATATTACAAGTGGGGCAATAGTGTAAGCCCGTGGCACGATAAGAACTATCGCATCTGTGCTAACTAGCATGCATATTACAAGTGGGGCAATAGTGTAAGCCCGTTGCACGATAAGAACTATTGCATCTGGGCTAACTAGCGTGCATATTACAAGTGGGGCAATAGTGTTAGCCCGTGGCACGATAAGAACTATCGCATCTGTGCTAACTAGCGTGCATATTACAAGTGGGGCAATAGTGTAAGCCCGTGGCACGATAAGAACTATCGCATCTGTGCTAACTAGCGTGCATATTACAAGTGGGGCAATAGTGTAAGCCCGTGGCACGATAAGAACTATCGCATCTGTGCTAACTAGCGTGCATATTACAAGTGTCGCAATAGTGTAAGCCCGTGGCACGATAAGAACTATCGCATCTGTGCTAACTAGCATGCATATTACAAGTGGGGCAATAGTGTAAGCCCGTGGCACGATAAGAACTATCGCATCTGTGCTAACTAGCATGCATATTACAAGTATCGCAACAGTGTAAGCCCGTGGCACGATAAGAACTATCGCATCTGTGCTAACTAGCGTGCATATTACAAGTGGCGCAACAGTGTAAGCCCATGGCACGATAAGAACTATTGCATCTGTGCTAACTAGCGTGCATATTACAAGTGGGGCAATAGTGTAAGCCCGTGGCACGATAAGAACTATCGCATCTGTGCTAACTAGCATGCATATTACAAGTGGGCCAATAGTGTAAGCCCGTGGCACGATAAGAACTATCGCATCTGTGCTAACTAGCGTGCATATTACAAGTGGCGCCACAGTGTAAGCCCGTGGCACGACAAGAACTATCGCATCTGTGCTAACTAGCGTGCATATTACCAGTGGCGCCACAGTGTAAGCCCGTGGCACTATAAGAACTATCGCATCTGTGCTAACTAGCGTGCATATTACAAGTGGGGCAATAGTGTAAGCCCGTGGCACGACAAGAACTATCGCATCTGTGCTAACTAGCGTGCATATTACAAGTGGGGCAATAGTGTAAGCCCGTGGCATGACAAGAAGTATCGCATCTGTGCTAACTAGCGTGCATATTACAAGTGGGGCAATAGTGTAAGCCCGTGGCACGATAAGAACTATCGCATCTGTGCTAACTATCGTGCATATTACAAGTGGGGCAATAGTGTAAGCCCGTGGCACAACAAGAACTATCGCATCTGTGCTAACTAGCGTGCATATTACAAGTGGGGCAATAGTGTAAGCCCGTGGCACGATAAGAACTATCGCATCTGTGCTAACTAGCGTGCATATTACAAGTGGCGCAACAGTGTAAGCCCGTGGCACTATAAGAACTATTGCATCTGTGCTAACTAGCGTGCATATTACAAGTGGCGCAACAGTGTAAGCCCGTGGCACTATAAGAACTATCGCATTTGTGCTAACTAGCGTGCATATTACAAGTTGAAAGTAAATGGTTGCGCTCAAACACAAAACAAATTGCACTCATCTGATCAGCGCATCTGAAGACCTAGAATAAAGTGTAAAGGTAAAAAAAAAGTTAACTAAACATATCACAAACACATAAAAATAAACTATTACACACACACTTACACCTGTTAATGTTTTCAAGGGTTAAAAGGCATATGGTTTATGACAAGGTATTTAACTGGGAAATATATATATAAATATAAATGCCTAAATTTGTGTATATGCTTATATATATATATATCCAACCCTAATTCTTGGGGACTTCAACATTCCCATTGACAACCCATCTGCCCCTACTGCCTCTAAACTTTTTTCACTCACATCCTCCTTCGGTCTCTCACAATCCACCCTACTCCCGACTCACCATGATGGACACTCCATCGACCTGGTATTTTCTTACCTCTGTTCTATATCTGACCTCACCTGTTGCCCTTTTCCCATTTCAGACCAACACCTGGTCACCTATAATATTAATGCAACAGATAAACCCACTTCTCCATCCCGCCCCCGCACCTGCAGAAATACACATGCTGTGGATCCGCTCCAATTTTCAAAAATCACTCAAGATCTCCTCCCTTACACTTCCACTATAACCTGCCCTGATCTCGCTACAGCCCACTATAACAAAACTCTCTCCTCTGCATTAGACACACTTGCCCCTCCCCAAAACATTATGCTGTCAGTTAAAGCCCTGGCACGCTCAGCAAAAACTCTATCTGCAAAAATGCTCCCATACTGCTGAGCGTGTCTGGAGCAAAACTCACTCTGAACCTGATTTTATACACTATAAGTTTATTCTTCGTTCATACACTTCTGCCCTTTACTTAGCCAAGCAAACCGACTTCTCTTCCCTCATATCTACTCTTTCCTCAAACCCTAAATGACTCTTCTCCACATTTTTTCTCCTCTATCCACCTGCTCCACCCCCCCCCATCTGTCTTTAATGCTCAAGTCCTGGCAGACTACTTTTTAAACAAAACACATTCTATGCGGAGCAACATCCCAACACCAACCTGCAATAGTCCAACAACAGGCCCAGTTACTCCCTCTGCCACCCTTCTATCTTCCATCCAGCCACTGAGAATGAAGTTTCTTCCTTACTATCTTCCTCATGCTTCACTACCTGCCCACTCAACTCTATCCCTTCCCATCTAATGCCCTCCCTGTATTTCACCCTCACTCCTGCTCTTACATCTACAATTTATCTCTCTCTACCGGCTCATTTCCATCTTCTTTCAAACACGCAAAAGTCACTCCCATACTCAAAAAACCCTCCCTCTACCCTAATTCTCCTGAAAGCTACCGCCCGATATCACTGCTTCCACTAACATCAAAATTCCTTGAATATCTACTGTATTTACAATCACCTAACCCACTTCCTGTCCACCAACTCCTTGCTTGACCCCCTGCAATCTGGATTCTGCTCCAAACACTCAACTGAGACTGCCCTTACCAAGGTTACTAACGATCTTCTCTCTGTTAAAAATATTGACTACTACTCTATACTCATCTTACTCGACCTCTCAGCTACCTTCGACATAGTTGACCACCCCCTCCTCCTACAGACCTTTAGCTCTTTTGGCCTCTGTGAAACTGTTTTTTCCTGGATTCACTCCTATCTTTCTCACAGGTCTTTTTCTGTGTCATTTGCCAGTGACTCCTCCTCTCCAATGCCCCTGTCTGTTGGAGAACATCAAGGATCTGTTCTGGGTCCTCTACTCTTCTCCATTTATACTTATTCACTGGGTAAACTTATCAACAGTTATGGCTTCAAATATCACCTCTATGTTGATGACACCCAGATCTACCTTTCCACCCCTGCTCTTGCCTGCTTATCTGATATTTCTTCCTGGATGGCCTCTCACCACCTAAAGATTAACATGAGCTCCTTCTTATCCCCCCTCAAGCTCTACGCCAACTTCTGACTTCTCTATCCCTGTTGATGGCATCACCATTTTCCCATTGCTACCTCGGAGTTACACTTGACTCAAATCTATCCTTCGTCCCCCATATCCAATTGCAGATTTAAATTCAAAATTCTCACCCTTACATACAAAGCTCTCACCAACGCCACTACCCTCTACCTATCCTCTCTAATAAACAAGTATACTTCAGCCCGCCCACTAAAATCCAAAAATGACCTGCTCCTTGCATTTACGACCATCACCTCTTCTCATGCTAGACTACAGGACTTCTGTTGTGCAGCTCCTACCCTCTGCAACACTCTCCCTCGTGCTGTCAGGCTTAATCTTTCTTCCTTTAAATGCTTCCTAAATACTTTTCTGTTCAAAGAAGCCTACCACCCAACTCAATAATAAATTAATCTCACTTACTTAACATTTTCCTCATCTAACTCTGTTTTAACATCTTTCTCAATCTTGCAGTCCTCACCTCCTGTTTCTCAACCTCCTACCCTTCTAAATTGTAAATTCCCCACGGGAATAGGGCCCTCAATTCCTTCTGTATGTGTTTGTAAATGTTGTCCTGTCTCTTACAAGTCTTGTATTGTTTTATTTAAATTAATTGTATCCATGGACTGCACTGCGGAATATGTTGGCGCTTCATAAATAAACTATAATAATAAAATTATATATATATATATATATATATTTGTGTGTGTGTATGTATATATATATATATATATATATATATATGTTTATTTACTTGTTCATAAGTGTAAATAAGTATACACACACAAATATAAACATATAAACACAGGTATGTATATGTTGTCTGGGGTTGTCTGTGTTTTGCCGTCAGCTGACGGGCACCCAAGGCCAATAAGCCATACAATAGATGCTGCTTTTTACAGTATAACTATGTCCCATACACACAGTTATCGGCAGTGGTACTATGCAGCAGCCCTGCATGTCTGTGGCTTGCAGGAATGTCCCAACATACTTGGCATTGCGGTGTGGTCACTATTTCCCAGTGTTGACGTGTGACAATCTGCAGCATGACGTTTCTTATCGAGGTAAATGACAAACATGTGATGATTTGCAGAAATAAAAAAACAGCTTTAAATCCTTCCCAGGCACGCTCAGACTTATAAATATAGGTTCAATGTCACAGTGAATGGTATAAGAAGTTAGTAGCTAATTTTACTATAATAATGCTGCTGCTACTTAGTCTCCTCAAGGGGGCGGGTTACATAATCCCAATCAGATTTGAATGATTGACAAGCCTTGCTGTCAAGCAATTGGTTACACAAGAGCAGGGGGGCGCTGTTGCACAAGCAACTACTTGTGCAATGTTACTTTATCTCTTGTGAAAAACAGGGCATTTTATGTTTGGCATTTGATAAACGAGGCCAATAATCTCACCATTACAAACAGGACGTCCGGCAGCCGCACAGAAACCTATTAATCCAGAAAACCATACACAGCCTCTGGTATACTGTAGCACCTCTTAGTTAGGTTACATGTGACATAGGTCAGCCAGAATGAGATACACATAATCTAGTTAATGAGATGTATATAATCTAGTTTATGAGATGCACAGAATCTAGTTAATGAGATGCACATAATCTACTTAATGAGATGTACATAATATACTTAATGAGATGCATATAATCTAGTTAATGAGATGCACAGAATCTAGTTAATGAGATGCACATAATCTAGTTAATGAGATGCACAGAAACTAGTTAATGAGATGCACAGAATCTAGTTAATGAGATGCACAGAAACTAGTTAATGAGATGCACAGAATCTAGTTAATGAGATGCACATAATCTAGTTAATGAGATGCATATAATCTAGTTAATGAGATGCACAGAATCTAGTTAATGAGATGCACAGAATCTAGTTAATGAGATGTACATAATCTAGTTAATGAGATGCACATAAACTAGTTAAAGAGATGCACAGAATCTATTTAATGAGATGCATATACTCTAGTTAATAAAATGCACAGAATCTAGTTAATGAGATGCACAGAAACTAGTTAATGAGATGCACAGAATCTAGTTAATGAGATGCACATAATCTACTTAATGAGATGAACATTATTTAGTTAATGAGATGTACAGTATCTAGTTAATGAGATGTACAGTATCTAGTTAATCAGATGAACAGAATCTACTTAATAAAATGAAAAGAATCTAGTTAATAAGATGCACATAATGTAGTTAATGAGATGCACTTAATCTAGTTAATGATATGTACAGTGTCTAGTTAATCCGATGAACAGAATCTAGTTAATCCGATGAACAGAATCTAGATAATGAGATGCACATAATCTAGTTAATGAGATGCACATAATCTAGTTAATGAGATGTACAGTATCTAGTTAATGAGATGAACAAAATCTAGTTAATGAGATGAACAGAATCTAGTTAATGAGATGCACAGAATCTAATTAATGAGATGTACAGAATTTAGTTAATGAGATGCACATTATCTAGTTAATGAGATGCACAGAATCTAGTTAATGAGATGCACATAATCTAGTTAATGAGATGCACATAATCTAGTTAATGAGATGAGCAGAATCTAGTTAATCAGATGAACAGAATCTAGTTAATGAGATGCACATAATCTGCTTAATGAGATGCATAGAATCTAGTTAATGAGATGCACATAATCTAGTTAATGAGATGTACATAATCTAATTAATGAGATGCACATGATCTAGTTAAGCGAATGAACATAATCTAGTTAATGAGATGCACATAATCTAGTTAATGAGATGTACATAATCTAGTTAATCAGATGAACTGACTCTAGTTAATCAGATGCACATAATCTAGTTAATCTGATGAACAGAATCTAGTTAATGAGATGTACATAATCTAGTTAAGGAGATGCACAGAATCTAGTTGATGTTATGTTCATATTCTAGTTAATTAGATAAAGAGAATCTAGTTAATCAGATGAAAAGAATCTAGTTAATGAGATGAACAGAATTTAGTTAAAGAGATGCACATAATCTAGTTAATCATCTGAACAGAATCTAGTTAATCAGATGAACAGAATCTAGTTAATCAGATGTACATAATCTATTTAATCAGATGAACAGAATCTAGTTAATCAGATGAACAGAATCTAGTTAATCAGATGCACATAATCTAGTTAATGAGATGCACAGACTCTAGTTAATGAGATGTACATAATCTAGTTAATCAGATGAACAGAATCTAGTTAATGAGATGTACAGTATCTAGTTAATCAGATGAACAGAATCTTGTTAATGAGATGCACATAATCTAGTTAATGAGATGCACATAATCTAGTTATAGAGATGCACATAATCTAGTTTATGAGTTGCACAGAATCTAGTTAATGTGATGTACGGAGAATCTAGTTAATTAGATGTACAGTATCTAGTTAATCAGATGAACATTATCTAGTTAATCAGGTGAACAGAATCTAGTTAATGAGATGCACATAATCTAGTTAATGAGATTAACTTAATCTAGTTAATGAGATGTACAGTATCTAGTTAATGAGATGTACAGTATCTATTTAATCAGATGAACAGAATCTAGTTAATCAGATGAACAGAATCTAGTTAATCAGATGCACATAATCTAGTTAATGAGATGCACAGACTCTAGTTAATGAGATGTACATAATCTAGTTAATCAGATGAACAGAATCTAGTTAATGAGATGTACAGTATCTAGTTAATCAGATGAACAGAATCTTGTTAATGAGATGCACATAATCTAGTTAATGAGATGCACATAATCTAGTTATAGAGATGCACATAATCTAGTTTATGAGTTGCACAGAATCTAGTTAATGTGATGTACGGAGAATCTAGTTAATTAGATGTACAGTATCTAGTTAATCAGATGAACATTATCTAGTTAATCAGGTGAACAGAATCTAGTTAATGAGATGCACATAATCTAGTTAATGAGATTAACTTAATCTAGTTAATGAGATGTACAGTATCTAGTTAATGAGATGTACAGTATCTAGTTAATCAGATTAACAGAATCTAGCTAATGAGATAAACAGAATCTAGTTAATCAGATGCACATAATATAATTAATGAGATGCACAGAATCTAGTTCATGAGGTGCACATAATCTAGTTAATGAGACACACATAATCTAGTTAATGAGATGTACATAATCTAGTTAATCAGATGAACAGAATCTACTTAATGAGATGCACCTAATCTATTTAATGAGATGCACTTAATCTAGTTAATGAGATGTACATAATCTAGCTAATCAGATGAACAGAATCTAGTTAATCAGATGAACAGAATCTAGTTAATGTGATGTACTAAATCTAGTTAATGAGATGTAAGTTATCTAGATAATGAGATGTGTAGAATCTAGTTAATGAGATGTGTAGAACCTAGTTAATGAGATGCACAGAATCTAGTTAATGAGATGTACATAATCTTGTTAATGATATGTACATTATCTAGTTAATCAGATGAACAGTATTTAGTTAATTAGATGTACTTTATCTAGATAATGAGATGTGCAGAATCTAGTTAATGAGATGCACATAATCTAGTTAATGTGATCCACATAATCTAGTTAATGAGATGCACATAATCTCGTTAATGAGATGCACATAATCTAGTTAATCAGATGAACGGAATCTAGTTAATGCGATGCTCATAATTTAGTTAATGAGTTGTAGCTAATCTATCTAATGAGATACACGTAATTCCAGTTTATGAGATCCACATAATCTAGTTAATGGGATAAACAGAATCTAGTTAATGAGATGCACAGCATCTAGTTAATGAGATGTCCAGAATCTAGTTAATGAGATGCACAGAATCTAGTTAATGATATGTACAGAATCTAGTTAATGAGATACAAATAATGTAGTTAATGAGATGCACAGAATCTAGTTAATGAAATGTAAAGCTCGGGTGAGATGATCTAAAGCTCTCTGCTCAGGTGAGATGATCTGAAGTTCTCTGCTCAGGTGAGAGGATCTAAAGCTCTCTGCTCAGGTGAGATGATCTGAAGCTCTCTGCTCATGTGAGATGATCTAAAGCTCTCTGATCATGTGAGAGGATCTAAAGCTCTCTGCTCAGGTGAGATGATCTAAAGCTCTGTGCTCAGGTGAGATGATCTAAAGCTCTCTGCTCAGGTGAGAGGATCTAAAGCTCTGTGCTCAGTTGAGATGATCTAAAGCTTTCTGCTCAGGTGAGATGATCTAAAGCTCTCTGCTCAGGTGAGATAATTTAACGCTCTCTGATCAGGTGAGATGATCTAAAGCTCTCTGCTCAGGTGAGATAATTTAAAGCTCTCTGCTCAGGTGAGATGATCTAAAGCTCTCTGCTCAGGTGAGATGATCTAAAGCTCTCTGCTCAGGTGAGAGGATCTAAAGCTCTCTGCTCAGATGAGAGGATATAAAGTTCTCCGCTCAGATGAGAGGATCTAAAGCTCTCTGCTCAGGTGAGATGGTCTAAAGCTCTCTGCTCAGGTGAGATGATCTAAAGCTCTCTGCTCAGGTGAGATGATCTAAAGCTCTCTGCTCAGATGAGAGGATCTAAAGCTCTCTGCTCAGGTGAGAGGATCTAAAGCTCTCTGCTCAGGTGAGATGATCTAAAGCTCTCTGCTCAGGTGAGATGATCTAAAGCTCTCTGCTCAGATGAGATGATCTAAAGCTCTCTCCTCAGATGAGATGATCTAAAGCTCTCTGCTCAGGTGAGATGATCTAAAGCTCTCTGCTCAGGTGAGAGGATCTAAAGCTCTCTGCTCAGGTGAGAGGATCTAAAGCTCTCTGCTCAGATGAGAGGATATAAAGTTCTCTGCTCAGATGAGAGGATCTAAAGCTCTCTGCTCAGATGAGAGGATCTAAAGCTCTCTGCTCAGATGAGAGGATCTAAAGCTCTCTGCTCAGATGAGAGGATATAAAGCTGTCTGCTCAGGTGAGAGGATCTAAAGCTCTCTGCTCAGATGAGAGGATCTAAAGCTCTGTGCTCAGCTGAGATTACATAAAGCTCTCTGCTCAGGTGAGATGATCTAAAGTTCTCTGCTCAGGTGAGATGATCTAAAGCTCTTTGCTCAGGTGAGTTGATTTAAAGATCTTTGCTTAGGTAAGATGATCTGAAGCTCTGTGCTCAGGTGAGATGTTTTAAAGCTCTCTGATCAAGTGAAAAGATCTAAAGCTCTCTGCTCAGGTTAGATGATCTAAAGCTCTCTGCTAAGGTAAGAGAATCTAAAGCTTTCTGCTCAGGTGAGATGATCTAAAGCTTTCTGCTCAGGTGAGAGAATCTAATGCTCTCTGCTCAGGTGAGATGATCTAAAGCTCTCTGCTCAGGTGAGATGATCTAAAGCTCTCTGCTTAGATGAGATGATCTAAAGTTCTCTGCTCAGGTGAGATGATCTAAAGTTCTCTGCTCAGGTGAGATGATCTAAAGCTCTCTGCTCAGGTGAGATGATCTAAAGCTCTCTGCTCAGGTGAGATAATTTAAAGCTCTCTGCTCAGGTAAGATGATCTAAAGCTCTCTGCTCAGGTGAGATAATTTAAAGCTCTCTGCTCAGGTAAGATTATCTAATGCTCTGTGCTTAGATGAGATGATCTAATGCTCTCTGCTCAGGTGAGATGATCTAAAGCTCTCTTCTCACATGAGATGGTCTAAAGCTATCTGCTCAGGTGAGATGATCTAAAGCTCTCTGCTCAGGTGAGATGATCTAAAGCTCTCTGCTCAATTGAGATAATCTAAAGCTCTCTGCTCAGGTGAAATGATCTAAAGCTCTCTGCTCAGGTGAAATGATCTAAAGCTCTCTGCTCAGGTGAGATGATCTAAAGCTCTCTGCTCAGGTGAGATGATCTAAAGCTCTTTGCTCAGGTGAGATGATCTAAAGCTCTGTGCTCAGGTGAGATGATCTAAAGCTATTTGCTCAGGTGAGATGATTTAAAGCTCTCTGCTCAGGTAAGATAATATAAGTAGTCTCATTATTTTAGTGTCCCTCAAAAAAATTTAGAAATACAAATTGTAGCTTTAGAGCTGTTTATCTCAATGTGCAGGTTTTGTGAGTGAGAGACTCCTACATTACAATATAAAATCTGAAAAAAAATCCAAAGATTTTGAGTGATTTGTGTCCACGAGGTTGAGTTTATTTTATACATCTCTTGTTGTTTCCTTGCTTTTCGTGGCATGAAACATATCTGCATCCTCGTCTGCCTGCGCTAGGATAGTGTCTACATCTGCAGCTAGTTTTAGTGTTAGATTTTCTTCCGTTAATAGTTTTATTTTACATAGCTTTACTTGCTAGTCCCATAACTATTTGATTCCTCAGATCTGTGGGTAGGTAGTCCTCAAACCTGCAGGTATTGTAATTTAAAAAATGTGCGCCTTTTTAGCAAAAAGTGTTTAAAGCTACTAAAGTACACACATTGGGGCATATTTATCATGCTCCATATGGAGCTTGATGTACCGTGCTTCTGGCGAGCCTTTAGGCTTGCCGGAAGCAGAAGTTATGAAGCAGCGGTCTAAAGACCGCTGATCCATAACCTGTCCACCTGCTCTGAGGTGGCGGACAGAAATTGACAGAAATCAACCCGATCGAATATGATCTGGTTGATTGACACCCCCTGCTAGCGACCTCTCTGCTCAGATGAGAGGATATAAAGCTCTCTGCTCAGATGAGAGGATCTAAAGCTCTCTGCTCAGGTTAGAGAATCTAAAGTTCTCTGCTAAGGTGAGAGGATCTAAAGCTCTGTGCTCAGGTGAGATGATCTAAAGCTCTCTGCTCAGGTGAGATGATCTAAATCTCTCTGCTCAGGTGAGATGATCTAAAGCTCTCTGCTCAGGTGACATGATCTAAATCTCTATGCTCAGGTGATATGATCTATAGCTCTGTCAGGTGAGATGATCTAAATGTCTCTGCTCACGTAAGATGATCTAAAGCTATCTGCTCAGGTGCGATGATCTAAAGCTGTCTGCTCAGGTGAGAGGATCTAAAGCTCTCTGCTCAGGTGTGATGATCTAAAGCTCTCTGCTCAGATGAGATGATCTAAAGTTCTCTGCTCAGGGGAGAGAAACTAAAGCTCTCTGTCAATATATGGCTACGAAGGAGCGCTAACAAAAACCCCCAATGGGGTTCCTAGCTAAAAGTGGAGTCAACGGGAAAAACCAAAATGATAAAAATTATGAATAAAAATGAATGGTAAATATGAAAACAGTATATTTATTCTAAATCCTAAACATACATCATTGCGCCAAGTATCTCTATGATCCCTAAAAACAAAATGAATGACATCTTTGGTCAACAACTGAAAGGTTTTTCCCCATGTTATTCGTGCAAAGCATGCAAACATGGTAAGAAAATGCGTATTTTCAAGTCAAAGATCACAGAAGAATCTTTCAATATGAAGGATATGAAAAGATGCCATGATACTGGCATCATATATCTGATCGAGTGTGGCTGTGGACTCCAGTATATAGGGCAAACCTCTAGGAAACTTAAAGATAGGATACCTGTCAGGTTTGGTTCCTGTACCTTTAAGCTGAGGTTACTTAAGGCTGCTCCTCCCCCTTCCACCTGCCGATTAATGTTTAGTATTCTGACTTTTCAACAAGAGAAGACACCTATCTAAACCAGGAGGCTAAATTATCAGAGATCACCTTTTCCCACATTGGATTTACAAACTATCAGTATCTGCTGACATCAGGATTTATTTCCCTGCTCACAACGTGCTATTCTAACAGTTGCTGTTAAATTACCTACCCGGTTCTCAACCGGCATCAATCATATCCAGCGTGCTTCTAATAGCATTCCAGAGAGGACTCATTCATTCAGACTGCCATTCTTATGATTATCGGAGCTTTCTACTTTTAACCGATACTGGCTATAACAAGCCGAAGTACTTCAGCGTTCACACGCTGTCCGTCAGATAACTCACAGAGACACTCCTGCCTACAAACAAGCTAAAGTCTTGCAGCGCTCACACGCTGCCTGTCAGGTAATCCGGGGCTCTGATTGGAGGAACAGCACACACCCTCACTCTGTCTCTCTGCACGCCGCAGTGGCATCATCTCTCCCCTCTCAGTCTTTCCACGCTGGTTTAAGGGGTTTACAGCAGACGCCGATTCTCACTCCGGCTCATTGCTAGCAGTAGTACAATTGCAGCATATTAGCACTTCTACAACCAAGATACGATACAATATACCAAGTACTGTAAATTTGTGAGTTGTAGCGTTCAGGACTGTATATAAAATACCAGCTTGCTACTAAAGGTGCTAAATACAGCAAACATGGATATACATTAACTGTATATGTTGCAAACTCCATATTTCTGGCTTCCTTGCCACTCTCCTGTAACAAGGATTACAAGAGCTCCACAAGGTTCTTGCTTTTGTGATACATTAATATTTATCTGCAGTTGAGATCCACTCACGTATATTAGGGTAACCAGTATATCCTGACAGATTAATCGGCCTTATTATGGATCCAGCGGATTTACCCACAGTGGTCTACAACCTTACTCAAACGGTTGAAAGACTATCCCAAGGCATGAGAGACTTGCAACTCCAAAATGATAATCTCAGAGCAGCAGTAAGGGACAGTACCCCAGAACCTCATGTCTGCCTACCTGAAAGATTCACAGGGGACAGGAAACTATTTCGGCAATTCAGGAATGCCTGTTACTTGCTTTTTCAAATGAAGCCTAGAACCTACCATACTGAGAGGCTTAAAGTCATGACTGTGATATCCTTCCTCACAGGGGAGCCTAGAATTTGGGCAGACACCTTTCTCGAGAACGATGATCCTATCCTGGGCTCGCTTACAGATTTCTTCACGGAAATGAGTGCATTGTATGAAGATACGCAAAAGCAACTTACCGCAGAAGCTAAGATGCGCTCCCTTAAACAGGGCAGACGCCCTGTGGAAGAATACCTCTCAGAGTTCAAGCTATACACTAAGGATTCAGAGTGGAGTCAGGTAGCACTGCGTAACCAATACCGCTTAGGGCTTTCTGACGCACTTAAAGACGAACTTGCCCGTATAGAGATACCAACAACTCTTGAAAGTCTGATGGCTCTTACAGTTCAGATAGACAGGAGACTTAGAGAGAGGAAATCCGAGCGCCAACATTCCGAGGCAGCTCAGAAGTACTACACTACACCTGTACCCTCAAAGGACAGTTCCACCCCTATGGAGATTGGGTTTACTAAAGGACCGCTAACCATGGAGGAAAGACACCGCAGACAGCAAAAGAATTTGTGCATGTACTGCGCTTCTCCCGCACACTTAGTAAAGGAATGTCCATTGCTACAACGCAATAAGAGAAGTAAGCTAAGTACTTTTAACCATTGCTTGACTAATAAGATTGTGAACGCAGCTTACTGTACCTTGTCTCTCTTTTTGCAGTGGGAACAGCGAGCCCTACGAACTGAAGCTATCATAGATTCAGGAGCTTACTCCAACTTTCTTGATTTATCACTTGCACAAAAAAATAAAATACCACTGATTGTGAAAGCAAGCCCAGTTTCTATTCGAGTTATTGATGGCACTTTAGTTAATTCAGGTCCGATAACACATCACACTATTCCTCTCAAGGTAACTTTGGGTAAGGGCCATACTGAATACATCACCTTCGATGTATTACCATCTCCTCTTTTTTCAGTTGTGTTAGGCCTATCCTGGCTTCAGAAACATCAACCCAAGATATCTTGGCACACTCTAGAAGTGGAATTGAACTCCCCCTTCTGTCTTGAAACCTGCTACCCTCCTCAACAACAGTTACTCCTCTCACCTGAGACTGTTCCATCCGAATACTTGGATTATTTAGATGTGTTCAGTAAAAAAGAAGCGGAACAACTACCACCGCATCGCATATATGACTGCCCGATAGAACTCTTACCTGGTGTTAACATACCATATGGTCATATATACCCGCTCTCTCAACCAGAACTCGAACACCTCAAGACTTACCTCGATGAAAATCTTAAAAAGGGTTTCATTAGACCTTCCACTTCCCCCGCAGGAGCAGGGATGTTCTTTGTACGGAATAAGGACATGTCCTTACGCCCTATCATAGATTACAGAGAATTGAACAAGAGGACAAAAAAGAACAGATACCCTCTTCCTCTTATTCCCGAATTAGTGGAAAGGCTTAGCAAAGCTACCATCTACACAAAGCTTGATCTCAGGGGAGCCTATAACCTTCTTAGGATCAGGGAAGGAGATGAGTGGCTCACCGCCTTCAGGACCAGATACGGGCTCTATGAGTACTTAGTGATGCCATTCGGGCTCTGCAACGCCCCCGCCACGTTCCAGTATTTCATCAATGATATCTTTAGAGATCTACTGGACGTGTGCCTTGTAATCTATCTGGATGACATCCTCATCTATTCCGATAATTTGCAGGACCACCAGAAACATGTGCGCTGGGTATTGGATCGGTTAAGAACTCATCGGCTGTACGCCAAGCCGGAAAAATGTTCTTTCCACACTCAGGAAATTACATTCCTAGGATATAAAATATCCTCTTCAGGTGTTAGTATGGAAGATGGAAAAATAGAAGCAATTCAAAAGTGGCCTACTCCTACCACTAGGAAGGACGTACAACGGTTCCTTGGCTTTGCAAATTTCTACAGGAAATTCATCAAGGGATTTTCCAACATTGCCAAACCTTTGACAAGTCTTACTGGATCTCTCACATCCTTCCGGTGGAATCCACAGGCACAACAGGCTTTTGATCTCCTTAAACGATCCTTCACAACTGCTCCCATACTTCACTTCCCAGATACCAACCTCCAATACATTTTGGAAGTAGACGCTTCGGACTATGCGCTGGGCGCTATATTGTCTCAACAAAGATCCCCAAAGGATCCCATACATCCAGTTGCTTTTTTTTCCCGACTTATGACAGCCCCAGAACGCAACTATCCTGTAGGTGAAAAGGAGCTTCTGGTTATCAAAGCATCATTGGAGCATTGGAGGCATCTACTAGAAGGGACTTCCTACCCAATTCTGATATATACTGACCATCGCAATTTGGAATACCTCCAATCAAGTAAGACTTTATCTGCTCGCCAGTTACGTTGGAGTATGTTTTTTACCAGATTCCAGTTCCACATTACATATAGGCCTGGAAAAAAGAATGGCAAGGCAGACTCTCTTTCCAGATGTCTACAACCTCCTGATCAAGTCATATCTAACCAACCTATCCTTCCTCCTGACAGATTCATTGGTATGCTGAAGGATTCCTACGACACACTACGTACCCACCAAAACAATGATACTACATATCCGAAGAATCTCCAGGAACTGGATTCAAATGGTATTGGACATATCCATGGTAAGATATACATACCACCTACATTCAGGAATGACATTCTACGTTACCATCATGAATCACCCTTAGCAGGACATCCAGGTGTTGAAAGAACGATTGAACTCATCAGAAGAAATTATTGGTGGCCTAACCTTCATCAATCCGTTCTCCAGTTCATTAAAACTTGCCAAGTTTGTGCCACCTCTAAGTCCGACAGAGCTAAACCCTATGGGACCTTGTTGTCCCTTCCTATTCCTGACCGGCCTTGGCATACCATCGGTATGGACTTTATAGTGGATCTTCCTCCATCCAACCATTGTACCACCATAATGGTAGTAGTGGATGGTTTTACGAAGATGGCTCACTTCATTCCTTATAAGAAATTACCAACAGCATCTGAAACAGCATCTTTGTTTTTAGATCATGTCGTTCGTCTCCATGGGTTACCCTCCATAATCATCTCTGATAGAGGTACACAATTTACCTCCAGGTTCTGGAAACAGTTATGCTCCGTGCTCAAAATAGAACATCGTTATAGCACCTCTTACCATCCACAAACTAACGGTCAAACAGAACGTGTAAACCAGTGGATAGAACAATACATCAGGTGTTATTGTGCTCACCAGCAAGATGAATGGGCAACAAACTTAGCGATGGCTGAATACTCATACAATAACACCTTAAATAGTTCTACCAAGAGTACACCATTCTATGCTAACTATGGATACCATCCGACCTTTCATTTATTCCCTAGCCTCAATACCACATCACCAGTGGTTGACGAGACTGTCAATTCTATGTTAGATGTATTCACCTTCCTTAAGGATAACATACTACATGCTCAGGAGACTCAACAACGTTACTACAATCAAAAGAAAAGGAAACCTCCCGAGTACCAGATCGGTGATCTTGTTTGGCTATCTACCCGTCACCTAAAACTTAAAACCCCCAGTAGGAAATTCTCTCATTTATTCATCGGACCTTATGAAGTATCCAAGATTGTGAACCTCAATGCTGTGACTCTGAAGTTGCCCCCAGAAATCCCCGTTCATCCCACTTTCCATGTTTCCTTGTTGAAACCTTACGTTCCGACCAGACAACAGTCATCTCTATCTCAGACCCCTCCTATTGTGGTGGATGACACAATTTATGAAGTCTCCTCTGTTCTTGACTCCAGATGGTTCCGTGGCGAACTTCAGTACTTGATCCACTGGAAGGGGTTTTCTGCTGAGGAGGATTCCTGGGAGCCTTCCTCCAACATCAATGCTTCCCGCTTGATTGCTCGGTTTCACAGCCTTCATCCGCACAAGCCGGCTCCTTCTGCTGCTGGGCAGCAGTTTTGATGGGGGGACCTGTCAGGTTTGGTTCCTGTACCTTTAAGCTGAGGTTACTTAAGGCTGCTCCTCCCCCTTCCACCTGCCGATTAATGTTTAGTATTCTGACTTTTCAACAAGAGAAGACACCTATCTAAACCAGGAGGCTAAATTATCAGAGATCACCTTTTCCCACATTGGATTTACAAACTATCAGTATCTGCTGACATCAGGATTTATTTCCCTGCTCACAACGTGCTATTCTAACAGTTGCTGTTAAATTACCTACCCGGTTCTCAACCGGCATCAATCATATCCAGCGTGCTTCTAATAGCATTCCAGAGAGGACTCATTCATTCAGACTGCCATTCTTATGATTATCGGAGCTTTCTACTTTTAACCGATACTGGCTATAACAAGCCGAAGTACTTCAGCGTTCACACGCTGTCCGTCAGATAACTCACAGAGACACTCCTGCCTACAAACAAGCTAAAGTCTTGCAGCGCTCACACGCTGCCTGTCAGGTAATCCGGGGCTCTGATTGGAGGAACAGCACACACCCTCACTCTGTCTCTCTGCACGCCGCAGCGGCATCATCTCTCCCCTCTCAGTCTTTCCACGCTGGTTTAAGGGGTTTACAGCAGACGCCGATTCTCACTCCGGCTCATTGCTAGCAGTAGTACAATTGCAGCATATTAGCACTTCTACAACCAAGATACGATACAATATACCAAGTACTGTAAATTTGTGAGTTGTAGCGTTCAGGACTGTATATAAAATACCAGCTTGCTACTAAAGGTGCTAAATACAGCAAACATGGATATACATTAACTGTATATGTTGCAAACTCCATATTTCTGGCTTCCTTGCCACTCTCCTGTAACAAGGATTACAAGAGCTCCACAAGGTTCTTGCTTTTGTGATACATTAATATTTATCTGCAGTTGAGATCCACTCACGTATATTAGGGTAACCAGTATATCCTGACAATACCTGAGCATTTGCTCCAGATATAATGGAAAAAAGAGGATTTCCCCCTATATAAGCATTTTAAAGAAGTCCATAACAGCAATAGCAAAACTCTCAGATATATGGGAATAAGCAAACCTAAGAAAAACTGGAAAGGGGGGGGATTTTGAGAAGCAACTTTTGAGGGAAGAGTCCAAATGGATTTTTAATTTGGACTGCACATTCCCAAAAGGTTTCAACAGTAACACAAAGCTATTTCATCTGCTATGAAAATTTCTCAGATACTCGTCAAGTCATCCATTCTAAAAACCTATATGAGGACCCTGATTAAGGGCCTACACATAATCTTACTCTAAATAAATCTCTCTGAAATGGACATCACCTCGACCTCTGACCAATAAGATATGCACTAGGCTAGATATTAATTACTATATGTATACACAAATTCATCCATTAACAGATGAAAGGTTCATATATTGTATATGATAGATAATGGTCAATATATTATGATCATTAACATCTAAGATTGGTATCTTATTGTGATCAGCCTTTATTATACAGCTGCTATTTTAGAAGCAGCAATATATATTTAAACATAAAGGCAATTATATTGCGATAATGCAGCATAAAATGGGGAACCTGTCCATATTATTTAAAAAAAAATCTAAATATTTTAGTAAAAAGCACTGCACTATGGATTTGTAATGCTTACTATATATGACATATAATGTATTTTATTGTGAACATCAAATCACAATCTTGGTAACGTTATACTCATAGATATGGAACACCTTAATGATATCTCAGTATGGTTATGCTGAAGTTTTTATACCAATATAATATTAGGTGTTTATGACATTTCAAATAATTCACTGGAATAAACAATACGATTAAAACCTTTAAAAATTAATTATGTAAAGGTATTGAACTTATATTTTAAAACCAATCACTCTGTATCTAATCATTTCCCTTGTCTCTATTTCGGCGCAATGTGCCAGACAAATAATTACTGCCAAAGACTGGAAGTGTAAATCCGGAAGTGAAACAACACAGTATTACGTCACTTCCGGTTTCACTATGTGGATAAGAAACACTTATAGAAGAACCTATCACAAGCATCACATTCAAAGAAGATCATATTTGAGGATATTTGAGGATATATTCTTTTAAGAAAATATTTGTTTAGAGTCCAAGATAAGTCTGTTTTGATACATTTCAAGATGTTTTAGGTGTACACCTTTTTTCACTAGCACATTTTTTGCTGGATTTATACACATAAATTTTCTTAAACACTAATTTTTTAAACATTTTTTTGAAACACTGTTTTCCACATATTTTTATATTTTATATTTTGTTTTTGTTTTTATTGTCGATTTTTGATATATATATATATATATATATATATATATATATATATATATATATATATATATATATATATATATATATATATATATATCCTTTTTGCAACATTTTTTTGGATTAACCATCACTCTTGGACTTTTTCACTGGATAAAATTTGGACTCATTTGGACTTTATTTGGACTCATTTGGATATCATTCTACACTTTATAATTTTATTATTTTGCACTATACAATTTTGCATCTTGTAGTCACTTAGATTTATTTTTGTAACCTTGCTTGGTATATTAATATTTGTAACCTTGATTTGTGTATTCTTATGCTATTTAGTTGTTTTTGAGGACACCATCCAGATATTGTGCATAGCACAACCAGAATTGTATATAAGCCGCCGTTCACAGGGCATTGTATTATTAACTTTATTTCTCAGTTGATATAACATCCTATATTTTTATATTTTTATCTCTTAATTTATTTGTGGGAATTCTTAGTTTTTAGGATATATGCGCATATTATATGTTTATTATGTATGTTTAGGATTTAGAATAAATATACTGTTTTTATATTTACCATTCATTTGTATTCGTCATTTTGATCATTTTGGTTTTTCCCGTTGACTCCACCTTTAGCTAGGAACCCCATTGGGGGGTTTTGTTAGCGCTCCTTCGTAGCCATATATTAATTCTTATTTGAGAAATGCTACCACACAACTAGGAGCTTGTGTGGTAGCATTTTGACGCTGGTGATATCTTCTTACACGTAAACTAAAGCTCTCTGCTCAGGTGAGATGATCTAAAGCTCTTTGCTCAGGTGAGATGATCTAAAGCTCTCTACTCAGGTGAGATGATCTAAAGCTCTCTGCTCAGGTGAGATGATCTAAAGCTCTCTGCTCAGATAAGATGATCAAAATCTCTCTGCTCAGGTGAGAGGATCTAAAGATCTGTGCTCAGGTAAGATGATCTGAAGCTCTGTGCTCAGTTGAGATGTTCTAAAGTTCTCTGCTCAAGTGAAAGGATCTAAAGCTCTCTGCTCAGGTTAGATGATCTAAAGTTCTCTGCTCAGGTGAGATGATCTAATGCTCTCTGCTCAGGTGAGATGATCTAAAGCTCTCTGCTCATGTGAGATGGTCTAAAACTCTCTGCTCAGGTGAGATGATCTAAAGCTCTCTGCTCAGATGAGATGATCTAAAGCTCTCTGCTCAGGTGATAGAATCTAAAGATCTCTGCTCAGGTGAGATGATCTGAAGCTCTCTGCTCAGGTGAGATGATCTGAAGCTCTGTGCTCAGGTGAGATGATCTAAAACTCTCTGCTCAGGTGAGATGGTCTAAAGCTCTCTGCTCAGGTGAGAGAATCTAAAGCTCTGTGCTCAGGTGAGATGATCTAAAGCTCTCTGCTTGTGTGAAATGATCTAAAGCTCTCTGCTCAGGTGAGAGAATCTAAAGCTCTCTGCTCAGGTGAGATGATCTAAAGCTCTGTGCTCAGGTGAGAGGATCCAAAGCTCTGTGCTCAGGTGAGATGATCTAAAGCTCTGTGCTCAGGTGAGAGGATCCAAAGCTCTGTGCTCAGGTGAGATGATCTAAAGCTCTCTGCTTGTGTGAAATGATCTAAAGCTCTCTGCTCAGGTGAGAGAATCTAAAGCTCTCTGCTCAGGTGAGATGATCTAAAGCTCTGTGCTCAGGTGAGATGATCTATAGCTCTGTGCTCAGGTGAGATGATCTATAGCTCTGTGCTCAGGTGAGATGATCTATAGCTCTGTGCTCAGGTGAGATGATCTAAAGCTCTGTGCTCAGGTGAGATGATCTAAAGCTCTGTGCTCAGGTGAGATGATCTAAAGCTCTGTGCTCAGGTGAGAGAATCTAAAGCTCTCTGCTCAGGTGAGATGATCTAAAGCTCTCTGCTCAGGTGAGATGATCTAAAGCTCTGTGCTCAGGTGAGATGATCTAAAGCTCTCTGCTCAGGTAAGATAATATAAGTAGTCTCATTATTGAAGTGTCCCTCAAAAAAATTTAGAAATACAAATTGTAGCTTTAGAGCTGTTTATCTCAATGTGCAGGTTCTGTGAGTGAGAGACTCCTACATTACAATATAAAATCTGAAAAAAATTCCAAAGATTTTGTGTGATTTGTGTCCACGGGGTTGAGTTTATTTTATACATCTCTTGTTGTTTCCTTGCTTTTCGTGGCATGAAACATATCTGCATCCTCGTCTGCCTGCGCTAGGATAGTGTCTACATCTGCAGCTAGTTTTAGTGTTAGTTTTTTTCTGTTAATAGTTTTATTTTAGATAGCTTTACTTGCTAGTCCCATAACTATTTGATTCCTTAGAACTGTGGGTAGGTAGTCCTCAAACCTGCAGGTATTGTAATTTAAAAAATGTGCGCCTTTTTAGCAAAAGTGTTTAAAGCTACTAAAGTACACACATTGGGGCATATTTATCATGTTCCATATGGAGCTTGATGCACCGTGCTTCTGGCGAGACTTTAGGCTTGCCGGAAACAGAAGTTATGAAGCAGCGGTCTAAAGACCGCTGCTCCATAACCTGTCCACCTGCTCTGAGGCGGCGGACAGAAATTGACAGATATCAACCCGATCGAATATGATCTGGTTGATTGACACCCCCTGCTAGGGACCAATTGGCCGCGAATCTGAAGGGGGACAGTATTAAACCAGCATTTCACAAGAACTGCTGGTGCAATGATAAATGCCGAGAGCGTATGCTGACGGCATTTATCGATGTGTAGCGGACATGATCCGCAATATCAAATCATGTCTGCATGCACAAACATAAATAGGCCCCATTATCTGAAGCTGGCTTGCCTGGATGTATGAGATCACGTAGAGTTTCATATGCTTTAACATCTATAGCATTCAGGATCACTGCAACTTTTTTACTTTAAGGTATCTCATTTTCTGCTATGTTTGTTCAATATTTTCAATCCATGATGATCAGTTATCTGTTACTGGATGAAATTTCTTAAATGTTAAAAAAAAGCTATAGGGCTCTGATGGACAAATCTGCAGGTGAGTGGCATACGCTGTCCGCATTTATCATAGCACAAGCGTTTCACCAGAAATGCTTGTTCAATGCCGCCCCTGCTTACTGGTGACCAATTGGCCGCTAGCTGTGGCTGTCAAACAAGCTGATTATATCAAATCCTTTAAGGTTGCAGACATTTTACGGAGCAGTGGTTTTACGTCATGCGAGCCTGAAAAGATGGCCCCTGAAGCAGCAATGACTGCTTAATAAATAGATCCAATAGAATATAGTTCAACAGCCTCATGAGCACTTCAGTGTCCTGAAGTCAAAACTAGCGAAGAATATCTTAGATAAAATAATTTTATATAATAGCTATGGGCTAGATTACAAGTGGCGCGGTTCCCCCCCGCGCGCGCGATTGCGAAAACTCTGATAGAGTCAAGCTTTTTGC